>NC_092687.1:32669692-32968013 GCF_964275005.1 Diadema setosum
CTGGAGCATTCCCTTGTATTTATGGGTGTGAGCCCTATAATGAAGTTTTGGATTCTGGCGCGCGTCCACGTTTGTTTTCTCGCGCAGCGAGAAATGGCAGCTGTGAGACAAACCATGGAGATCAGCGAAAGGCTGATACAACATGTACAATATGCCGTGTGTTATCATGTAACGGCATCATTGAACGCTGACGCAGAGGGCGCTACCTTGTTTAAATAAAACGGGGGCTCTTGGATGTACAGCTTTTGTTATGTTGTCGGCCCTTTTTAAAAGCGCCGCGGTCCGTTGGCGGCCCAAGTGTAAAAGCTTCGCGATGCGGGCTTTTGAAAGGGAGGATTTAGAAGGCCGCGGCGGAATAAAAAAAAAAAAAAAAAAAGAACGCTCATCAGCGGCGCCGCGGTTTTGCCTGAACATGTAATCTGCCGAGGCGCCTTAAACAAAAATAGATTGTAATACCGTAAAGATGCTATTTGCCAAGTTTGCAGCAAATCCGTCGAATATTTTTCAAGAAGATGGTGAAAATGTGGAAAATTGATTCACCTCCTCCCCATCACCCCTTCCCCCAAATCAGGGCACCCCCGGATCGGCCATAATCAAACATGGAATTTTAATCATTACTGCCTTCATATAACAGTAAATTAGCTCTATCCTTTTCTATTCTACTCCGAAGATAAAACATTCCATACTTTAAGGACTCTCAGGACTCTGAGGTTTCAATTCCTCCACCCCCCCCCCCCTCATTCGCCGGTGGGGGAGGGGAGGGAGACTTATCTAAACAAATTAACATCATACATAAAGATATCATCTGCCAAGTTTGGTGAAAATCTGTTTTGGGGTTTACAAGACAATTACAACGGTTAATGTGTATGAGCTATTTTTTTAGACATCGATATTATCGATAAACCATCGATACGTAATACCGTTGAAGTACATGATTTATTAATTTTCCCGGCAGCGTTTTTACAATTCCCGGTAAAATTTAACGTGTTTTTTTTTTTTTTTTTTTTTTTTTTTTTTCATTTCCCGGCGAGACGTTTTTACCAATCCCGTTGATACAATATTCGAGATTCTTACATTGCCCGGCGAGACGCTTTTACAATTCCTGACGTTTTCAGAAATCTTCGGCGAGATGTTTTTACAAATCCCGGCGTTTTTACAAATCCCGGCTCCACAGCCCTTTTTGCACGTCCACGGATCGTTGAACGGATCACCACGGACGATGATCGTAATCAATCAATGCAGCGTTGTTGATCCAATCCCAACCGGATGTCCACACGGACAAGTACGGTGTCAACACGAATTATTCACACACACGAAATTCAGTGACCAAAAGTTCTGTACATCATACATAGACCTTATATCACGCATGGTCCTAACAGGACATACCTGACATGATGATACTGAGTCGATGGCTGTTGAGAGGAAATCACCGTCCAGGTAGGGACAATCCAGACTGAAGCTTGACAGACTTGGCAGAGTGAACAACCATTGGGCCAAGTCACCTCCAATAGAGGATTGATCTTGAGAACAGCGACCCCAATACCCTAACGACACCGTCATATCTTGTATCTGGATAATACAAACAATAACAACATAAACCAAAGTATGGCGCACACTTCAAATAAAATAACAATCGATGAAATATAGAATCAATGACTTCTTGAATGAACTTCTTAAATGCTCGTGCAGAAGCCTGGATGCAATAACTCCTGTAAAATTATCATTGCAAGATCTCTCTTTAATCATCTAGATAAGGGTACGTTTTTTTGTTTTTTTGTGTGTTTTTGGCACTCCCGTATACGTCTATATACTCTCTGGAGTATATGTACTAAAGAATAATGTTTTGTGTACTACATATGAGGCTTGTATCGTCCAAACTATAGGCCTACTTAGTAGCTTAAACCTGCCTCGGTCGTGAGACTTCAGGCTAAAGATGCTCCCATGAGTTCTACTATCGCCATGGTGACCAGTTGATACATAAATCTTTCGTCGAAGCACGTAGGAGAGCAGAAAGAAGTAGCAAAAAGTTAGATGATTAAAAAAACACATCACTTGAGGTACATGAGGTACCATGTGACTTATACCAGTTCACGATACCAATAGCAATTTCCACAGAAGATGCATCTTTATATCTGCATTGTTATTTTTCTCCTCATTCATTGTGTCATCCATATGATATATCATACCTCATTGTGGAGAGCTTTTACTGGGAAAGCATATCATTTTCGGTAATCTCCATTGGAATGGTGTACACTTCTTCAAGGAGTGTCAATCTTGTACCTTCATATCAAATGACTTATAATGTACTGGCTATAAACGATTTGTTACAAAATTCCAATCAAATTGAGTGACGATGCATGTTTCAGGGCTATTAAAATGACATAGAAGAAATAAGAAAACCAAACCAATTACCGTGTTTAACAGCAAATTACGAACACAATATAGGCTCAACCATAGTTTCTTTGATTCCTTTTTTTTTTAAGTGTACTGAAAACAATTTGTGCGAGGGATTCAATTTAGAACGGGCATAATTTGTAAAGAGCTATACGATCTCGAGCAGGATGAGGCGCAGGAAAGTACACGAAAACACGCAGAGTATAGCCTAAAGCGCGGTTCATGCAAACACCGTTTAAGCCTCTTTTACACAAGTTTCCACGGATCTCTTCAGGGGCAATCAGGTGACTACGGTGACTATACGACGAGCAGACAATGAAGCAACGCCTGCGGACCACGCGGGAATCGTATTCACACGGGATATGGATATTGTCGAACCTATATTGTACGTTGTTTACACGGATATCAGCGAAATGTTGGCAGATTTCTTGTGTATGAATGCGCTAATTTCACATTCCTTCTTATGACATGTCTTCAAGCACATCGGAAAATGTACAGCACATGGTATTAAAAAAAATAATAATTATATTCCACCGATCAAGCTATAACTCAACCTCAATCATGATAAGGTATTGCTAATACGTAAACATAATTATGTTGTTGGTATTTTTATGGCGTTATTAAAAAGTAAGGAATTTGATAGATCATGATAGCGATAAACTGATTAAAATATTTGTCATAATAGGGTTCGTGGTATTACTTTACTGTGGTCTGTAGATTATTTGAATATTTGAATAAGCAAAAATTATGTTCAATTGAAACTACAGAATCACGACAGGTAATAAAAGATAGTGTTCCGCCGGGTTCTATTAGCCACTCTTGGAACCGCTATTTTTCATTAGTATGTATGCCTCTAAAGGTTATAATTTTATTCGGCCCCTTTAACGTATTGAAATTGATGTCTATACAATGCAAACTTCCGTGTTTACGTACAAAATATACCAAACAGTTTCTGCTGCAGTCGTTTCAAAACAATTTTTTCCTTTATAATATAAGTATTTACTCAAAGACAATACACAGAATTCCACTTAAAATCCTTTGGCAGCTCACAGGACTGGTCAGTGAGGAATCACGGCCCAGCTACATGAAATGTCTTATCCGACTTTCTGAAAACACGATCATCGCTGTTTTCCTTTAAAGGTAGTTCATTGATATATACCTTAACCCAATACTTTTGATTCATTATAACGTTATAATTGATATGATTTTGTTTATTTCTTTAGGCCTGATGCAAATTTCTAAGTTTCATTGTATGGATATATTAAAGCAATATCATATGTGACCCTGCACCACACACAAAAAAAGTCTCCAGACATGAATTTTTAGTGAAGACCATATTCTGAAATAGCAGACTTTAAGCTTTAAAATGATGTATAACTCAAATCAAATGGACTCTCCTAACCTATCTTAATATTGGAAAGAAAGCACAAACTCAGGAAAAGTGTGAACTGAGAAAAGAGGCTCTGAAGTACAGTGTCTATTCAAGCGCTTAATCTTTACCAAACCGTACTGGCTGTGCGATGAATAGGACGAAAAACAGGAAGTAAAGCACCGGAGTAACAACAATGAAGAGATTATAAGATTAAACTGAAATTAAGCATGCCTCATTAACACTTTCTGTCCATAATCAATGCAAACTTTCACAGCATGTAGCCTTTTTCCTTTCAAAAGTAATTAGAGTTGAAAGTGAAGAGCGTGTACAAGGTTTTTCAGAAATGAAAAAGGGACTCTAAAGACACACTGAATCACACTATTCTACCAAAGATGTTCGAGATAAACTGCTCAAAAACACATCCCACCCCCCCGTTTTATGATTCCAAATATTAGCATAATGTAAAAGATGACTTGCTCTTTCAGAAAATATGAAAAAGTCAAAATCGGCTGGGTAGATCCATTTCACTTATTTTCAGTCCTCACGCAAAACCAGTGTGTGCGACCTTTTGTTCGTTTTGTGATGCACGGTCACATAAGCTATATGGCCCCAATACAAACATTTAACGCTCTTACTGCTCAGGCACAACACGTCATCACAACTTTTTTTTTTTCCAATAAATAACACCATTACAATGAAAAAAAAAAAAAAAAACTTTCTTGAGAGTTTAACCTGGCCATTGCCGAAAAAGCCATCAGCCGCCAGTCAAGGCATTCTCATTCCGACGATCTTCAGCTTAATTGTTGAATTGAAATATACTGCATTTCCTGTATTTATATGTAACTACAAATATTTATAATGATGTTATTATACATGCTGTAGAAACTGCATTTTGATTGTTATTTTGTGATTTGGTTAGTTTTATAAAAAAAATAACATTCTAAAACCATGTAATTTATTTAGATTTGATTTGAGGAGCAGAATAAATACCACCCTCCGTCTTTGTCGACACACGGTAGTGGCATTATAAAGGTAAAACTTTATGATTCAGAAGGTCTTATTTCGCAGGAATGCTTGCAGGATAATTCTAAAATATGCATTCCAATATAAAGATGTATACCAATCAAATAATGCATACATTTAACTGCATGTGTCTGCTAGGTTTCCTAGGCCAGCATTGCGCGCCATTTTCCTTTTTTTTTTTTTTTTTTTTTTTTTTTAAGAGGGCGATATTTTGATAAGAATCTTTTTGAAGGCCCTACTTACCTTCAGTGACAATAAGTTGCCGTCGGTAAATGGGGGATTTTTCATAAACTCACGAGTCTATAACGTCAATCGTTTCAACATAAAACAAAGCACATACATATGAAGAGTTTGTTTGCAAAAGCCGATAAGTCCATTTTTGAAGATTTTGAAGTACGGTCTCTGTCATAAAGTACAAAATAATACCTTTTAAATGATATATTGGTCACTACATAATAAGGTATATTTTTGAAGTTATGGTCAAAAGAAACAAAAATTTTCCTATTATACTCTTTATTTTTCTTGACCTTTAATCGCAAAAATCTCCATTTGACAAGAATGGACTTATCGGTTTTTGCAAACAAACTCTTCATATTATATCATAATTAGGCCTACAAAAGGGAAGACATAAAATATCAAAAAGGTACTTTTTGGGTATGACTCATATGATACATATAAACAACATGTCATGAAACCGTGTCAAACAAGTGAATAGCTATAATCCACTGCTGCCAACTCTCACGCATTGAGCGTGAGACACACGCATTTTGGTCCTGTCTCACTCTAAAACTTTATTTCATTTGCATGCATTTCTATTGATCTCACGCATTTTGACTCCTAAATTATAGCATTGGCCTATGAGAGTCTCACTCTCAACTAGTTTCCAGTGTTCACAGCCCTGTTAAATAATCAGGAATAGAGACGACGAAGACGCCACGACAAATGGAAAAGAATGTATTGGCGCAACCAACGCGTTTTAAAATTCATCACAAAGAACACGACAAATCGGGTGTAAAAATGTTTTTCATGGCTATAGGCTAATGAATGATTTTACAACTAGTGCATGCATTTCATTCATTTCATATAAAAAGAACCATCTAAATCTCTGCCAAATGGTTGTAACGACAACGCAGTGCTATCAATGTAGTTGTGCGCTGTCCATTCGATTTACACAATCATCTGCATTGATCACATTCAACCACGACAATGAGTGTACCCTATTTCGGCAAATATTATATCAATTGCTAATCTCGTTACATAATGATATTGGAAGGTTAAAGTTTGGGGAAAGCAAGTCAAGAATTATTATGTGACAGGAGACAAAGGTCGATGTGCCAATGTAAATTAGCATAGTGTGAATTCATTGGTGACATGTATACCTCACAGGATGACGATGAGGCGGCAGCTGTTTTGAAGACATTACCAACCAGGTAGAAGCAGTTCACCTTGAAGTTCGAAAAACCTTGCGGGGTGATTTTCCAACGAAACAAGTCTTTGCAATAGCTCTCATTTATGAGCTATACGGGCAAAAAAAAAAAAACAAAAACCGTTGCAAAGAGACAAAATTAGTCATTGATTATATGATGATATTATGATAATTATAATAGTAATAGCCAAAGTTATAAAAAAAGAAATACATCGACATTCAATCATTTAAGAGATTATTATTCTTGTGTGTGTGTGTGTGTGTGTGTGTGTGTGTGTGTGTGTTTTGTAGTTGGTTATTTTATGAGCTAGAATAACTTCTCCCGCAAAAATTCTCAGGTGCTTATTTGGAAATTTGTTAGTACGAGTTATATTTTTTAATAGAATTGATTTACACATTAATTTTTCTTCTTTGAATCATGATGTACATTGTAATCTGCTGTCTAATATTTTATATGATGTTACTAAAAATGAATCTTGACACATGTATCAAATTAATGTATTGGAAGAAAAATGAATTTAACAAACAAACAAACAAACAAAGAAATTATAAGGTAACGATAAGGTAATCGCAATAATGAAGAAAGGCCAAAAACAATCAACAACAACAACAACAACAAACAGAAATAAGATATCATAAAGTTGAAAAAATCTGATGTCCAAGAGATCTGATGTCCAAGAACCTTTAGAGGGCCACAAGTAGAAGACATAATTACGCAAAAAGGGTTTATCATCCATCTTATTACAGCTGCAATCAATTATGCATAATTCTATGTATCAGTGTGAAACACGGTTGCATCGACAATGAGAGTTTTAACATTTTTACAACTGCCTCTGTATTAAAACTATGTCTGGATATGATGACAGTACAGTTATTCTTTAAAGCAGCATTTTACATTTTAACGCATTCATTCTTGTTCTCAGAACTTGCATTCCTTAATGATGAGTATAACAGCTTAACAACAACAATAACAAAATGGTATGTGGCAACAGACTTAGACCGATCTGCATAAGATTAACTACACTCAATAAATATCACATAGAACATATGAATCAGTTGAAGAGTTTGTTCGCAAAAACCGATGTCCATTTTCTGAAGATTTTTAAGTACGGTCTTTGTAATAAAGTATAAAATAATACCTTTTAAATGATAGATTGGTCACTACAAAGGTACAATTTTGAAGTTATGGTCAAAAGAATAAACATTTTGTTATTATTCTCTTTATTTTTCTTGACCTTTAATGGCAAATATCTCCATTTGGCAAAAATGGACTTATCGGTTTTTGCAAACAAACTCTTCAGTTGTCAAAAACTAATTCTATTCTATTCTATTCTATTCTGAAAATTTCTCTAGAATCAACCAAAAGAAACCAATACAAAGTATTAAACACTAATCCAGACCGGAAATTTATAGCAGCCATATGTAAATCATAATATGACCGTGCATCACAAAACCAAAAAAAAAAAAATCGTCGGACATGAATTTATGGTTCAGAGCAGATTCTGAAAGAGCGGAATTTAAGCTTTAAAATGATGTATAACTCGTATCAATTGATAGACTCTCCTAACCTATTAAGATATTGGAAAGAAAGCACACACTCAGAAAAAAAAAGTGTGAACTCAGAAAAGAGGCTTTGAAGCACATGGTCTACTCAAGCCCTGAACCTTAACCGCATGCTGTGTTAGCTCTGCGATGAATGGGGGAAAAAACCAGGATGTAATCCAACGGAGTAACAATAACGAAGGGATTATCACATACAAAGCTGAAATTATGTTTACATGCTTTCTTTGTACATTCTCCCAATGACTGATGCAAACTTAACCAGTAGTTTTATCTTTTTTAAAGTCATTAGTATTGCGATTGAAGAGTGTGTACAGGGTTTTTTTTAATGTAAAGGGGACACTAAAAGTGTATTAGAAAGTGTTCGAGATAAACTGCTAAAAAACACACTTTCCTGTTCATTTTATGATCTCAAATTTTAGCATAATGTAGAAAGAAAAAGCTTGCTCTTTCAGAAAATATGAAAAAAGTCAAGATTTGACAGGTTGACCCATTTCACCTATTTTCAGATCTCACAAAAAAAAAAAAAAAAATCATTGTGGGCGACTTTTTGTTCGTTTTGGGATGCACGGTCACATATACAGTCCCAGTGGCTCATGTAATACCTCACAAGATGATGCTGTGGCAACGGCTTTTGAAAAGAAATCACCGTCCAGGTAGGGACATGTCATACTGAAGCTCGAAAGACTTGGCATAGTGAATACCCATTGGGTCAAGTTCCCCCATATTGACGATAGGTCTTGAGGACGGTAATCCCAACTCATAAAAGACAGCTCGAGATTTTGAATCTATGGACAAAGATACAAATGCAAACAATTAAAAAAAAATCTTACAAACAAGTAATAATAATATGTATCAAAAGAATAAATCAGACAGTCTGTAAAGAGGCAAACGCTGCACAATGGGCCAGAATGAGCTCAAAGTGCATCAAAATTATATTCCGTGTTTTCTTTTCCCCAAGATTGGTGCTTAGTGGCACCTTCATTGAATTCTTTTAAAAAGACATTAAAAATGTTTCTTTTGAAGTTTTATAATGTAACCGAATGAATTTAATTTTGCAAGCACGTCATTGTCTTCTCTTCTTTCACTATAGGCTGCGTTCTCTTGAGGCATAGATAATTGTTTTACTGTGTGCTAATATTCCATACGTGCTCTCGTCCCCACAGTTACAAACTCTTCCACTGGAAAGCACCTCGACAATGTATTACTTTCGAAGACGCTTGGCTGATTGTCTCTGTGGGCTTTCGCCCTTGGTGATTGCATCAAAATTATGTAGGATTTTCTTTCTTTCTCTCCTTCTCTCTCTCTCTCTCTCTCTCTCCCTCTTTCCCCTGTTTTTTGTTTCCTTTTTTCACACTTTTGCTTTTTTCTCTCTCTCTCTATTCCCGACTTTCCCACTTTCCCGCACTCTTTGTAGTTTTTCACCCCCTTATTTCCCCTTTCCCTCAGAGGTACCCACATGATACAAGGCTGGTCTTTTGAGTGGGTACCTCCACTTTTTTTTTTCGCAGAGTATATATAGAATGTGCGTATCTTTTTTGTACTGATCATGTAGACATGAACATGTCGTTAATCCTGTCTTGTTATGTAATATTGTTACTCTCATGTCAAACTCATAATATTGTTTCTTGTACATTCTGTTGAAAAGAAAAAGTGAAAATAAAGTTTGAAAGTTTGGAAGTTTGAAACAAGCTTGCTTTCATGTAGGTCCCGTCATACTTCTCTTTGATCAACCCCATTTCAATTTCGATTTTGACCAGTTATCAAAAGATGTAATTACTGTGTTATCACCATGTATATTGTTTGTTTTCTGCACATCGTTCACAAGGTAAAAGAACGTGTCTGATTTCCGTTGTAGTGCTCATAAATGAGAAGTATGAAAATAAAATGAATGAATCAGTGAATTTGTAAAAACGCCGGGAAATTAAAAATGTCTGGCAGGGAAATGTAAAAATGTTAAAAAAGAAAAAAAAAAGTTGTCAAGAAATATAAAAACGCTGGCGCGAAATGTCAAAATAATGTGTTTCAAGCGGTATGTACAATAACTCGATGTTTAATAAAATTGCTCATGGACCATTACCGCTTTCATACTTTCTGTAAACCCAACAAACTTGGCAGATAACGTCTTTATGGTGATATAATCGTATTTCTTTGAATGAGTCCCCGTCCCAGGCGAAGAAAGGATGGAGGAAGGAGTTGAAACCCTTTTTTCTTATCTTCTTCCGTTAAATCGAAAAAATATAGAGGTAAGTTACTGCTATGAAGACATTACTGACTGAAATTTCATGTTTGTTTATGTCGTGTCCTGATCAGAGGTAACGCCAGTAAGGGGGAGGAGAGGGATTTTCTACTGTTTTCTTTCATCTCCTTGAAAAAAAAAAAAAATCAAGGACTGATTTCCACCAAACTGGGCAGACATGATCTGTAAGGTATTATGCTCTTAAGTTGTTAAAATGAGCCCCCTCCCCCACCCCACCGGAATGGGGGGGGGGGGGGGAGAGGAGTTGAAATCTAACTTTCCCTAAACTCAAAAGTCTGGATTTGTGTTTAATCTTGTTCTGTCGACAAAAAAAAAAGAAAAAAAAAACATTCAGAGGTAACTAGATATATCGCTATGGCGACTGATATGCCTCCGCCATAATGCATGGTTCTCCTAATAGGTCTATAGTACAATGTCTTGACAATGAGTGATGACAGTTTCACACAATTGGCAAAATATCAAAATGACAGGTTTGCCACAAATGTGCTGAATGTTCACTTTCCTAGAATTAGGTTCAATTGGATGAATGATTAAAATGTCAGAGTGCAGGTATTTGGGGAACTGATGCTTTTTACTTGACTTTTGACCCTTTTATAAGTTTATGTATTGAGTAATTTTCAAGGTATTGACAAAAAGTATAATTTCAGTATCAAATGGGAAAATAGCATTATCTAAACCTGGCCTTTGACCTTTGACCTCACAGTTCCAAAGAGAATCATTGTTAGGTTGAACATGCATAAATATTTAAGTTTCACGATGATACCTTGAGTTACTTTTGAGATATGGAGGAAAAGGTGCAATTCAGCACTTTCACTTGACCTTTGACCTTTTGACCTTTGACCTTTTGGCAAGAAACTTCCTAAAGAATGTATATTGGGTAATACATGCATACATCAAGTTAAAACAAAAACAAAAACCTTCAGGCATATTGCATTTTAAGGAAAGTAGTGATATTTTGAGGAGTTGACCTTGACCTTTGACCCCCCTGACCTTTGACCCATGACCTCAACTTCCCTAGATAATCACTGCCCATCGGCACAAGCATATATACTAAGTTCCATGAAGATACCTTGAACCATTTGCGAGATATGGAGAAAAAAATGAAATTTCAATTTTTTTTTACAAAATAACCTGTGAACTTTGACCTTTGATCCTGTGACCCTAAAATCCACACAAGGTATTATCCCCCAAGGATATACCCTCATACCAAGTTTGATGTAAAACCAAAACACGGTTCTTGAGATATCGACAAAAACAAAAGGGGACGGAGGGATGTACGGACGTACGGACGGACGGACGTACGTACGGACGGACGGACGGACGACCCGAAAACATAATACCTCCGGCCACTTCGTTGCGGAGGCATAAAAAAGTTTCATGAAGACATTAATGACTGAAATTTTATGTTCGATTGTGACGGCTCCAGGGGTACCCTGATCGGGATTGGGAGGGACGAAAGAGGGGGATTATAACCAATTTATGAATCTTGTCGAAAAAAAAAAAGTCTATTATGGATTTTCCTCAAACTTGGCAGATATCATCATTATAGTGATATGCTCTTAATTTGTTAACCCCCCCCCCCCTCCACCACCACCACCACCGACGGCAGAAGGGGGGGTTGAACCCTTAGTGTCCATAAGCACTGTATCTTATTCTCTCGAACTGAAAAAAAAAACTAAGTGATTTAAAGACATTAATGACTGAAATAACAATTATTGAATGTTTAATTACGGTGGATAAAGAGGTGTCCTAATGGAGGAGGTATGAGCGGAGGAGTAGGATTTTCTGCTTTTTCTTCACCTTCTTAAAAACTTGAGACGGATTTCCACCAAAGTTGGCAGATAGCATCTTTATGGTGATAAGATCCTAATTTGTTAGATGATCAAAAAAATCACACCAATACACCATGAGACTTATATCAGTACACGAAATAAACAGCCATTTCCACAGAAGTTGCATCTATATAATTATTGTACGTTTTCTTCACATTACGCTGTTTCAAGCAATGTCAATCTTGTACCTTCATACCAAATGTAGTGTAATGCACTGGTTAGTACTTGTTTCAGATGATCAAATTGAGTGACAATGCGTGTTTCAAGGCTGGTTGAATAATATAGAGATATCAGGGAACTAAATAGAATTCCGTGCTTGAAAACAAACAAATTAAGGTAAAAATTGAAGAAAAATGAATTCAAACTGTATTCGTAGGAATAGTACTTGTATAGGACATTTTATTAGGTTCAGCTTTTGGAAAGCGTATGGACAAAATATCCTAACAAAATCATGAGGAGATCAATTGAAATGAGACATAATTATTATTTGTGAAGAGACGTATGATATTTCAACGAGCAATAATGGCAGGGAACCAATACATGCAGAGCAGAGTGCGCTGTATGCGAACACCGTACTCGTGTAAGCCCCTGTGGAGCCGGGTTTTGTAAATACGCCGGGAATTGCAAAAACGTCTCGCCGGGAAATGTAAAAATCTCGAAAATTGCATCAACGGGATTTGTAAAAACGTCTCGCCGTGAAATGTAAAAACGTTAAATTTTGCCGAGAATTGTAAAAACACTGCCAGGAAATGGAAAAATCATGTACTTCAATGGTATTATGTACCAATGGTCGATATACGTAGATAATCTCGATGTTTAACAAAATTGCTCATGAACCTTTACCGTAATAATTTTCCTCTTAACTCCAAAACGGATTTCATCGAACTTGGCAGATGAAATCTTTATGGTGATATGATCTTAATTTCTTTAAATAAGCCCCCCCCCCCCACACACACACACACACACCTACCGCCGAAGGGGGAGGGGGAAGTACAAGCCTCAGAGACCTAAAGTCTGGATTTTTGTTATTTTCTTAGCCCCCAAAAAGATAGAGATAAGTTATCAGTGCTATGAAGACATTAATGACTGAAATTTCCCATGTTATTATGGCGAATCCAGGCGGCCCTAACCAAGAGGGGGGGGGGGAGGGGGTGGTGAGGGGAAGAAGGGGATTTTCTGCAGTTTCAGTAACTTGGCATATAGCATTTTTATGGTGTCATGATCTTGATTTGTTAAAATGAGCCCTCCCCCTGCACACCGCCGAAGGGGGGGGGGGGGGGGAGGGTAGGGTGGGGGGGGGGGGAGTTGAAACCTCAGCGTTCCTAAACTCTGATTTTTGAATATCTTTTAATCGAAACAGAAAAGACAGAGCTAATTAGATGAAGGCATTTATGTCTGAAATGTCATGTTTGATTATAGCGGATCCAGGGGTGCCCCGGTGAGGGAGAGGAGAGAAATTTTCCAATTCTTCAGCATCTTCTCGAAAAATCTATGACGGATTTTCACAAAACTTGGCAAATAGTATATAATGGTGATATGATTCTAATTTGTTGAAATAGCCCTCCCCGACAACGATGAAGGGGAGGGGGTTGGGGGAGTTGAAGTCTCGGAGTCTCAAAGCTATAAAAAACCTTCCTAGACTAACCGAAAAAGAAAGGGCTCAAGTTAGAGCTATGGAGACATTCATGCCTGACATTTCATGTTCGATTATGGCGGATCCAAGGGTGCCCTGATAGGGGAGAGGATGCGGGGAAGGAGAGGAATTACCTACATTGTCAGCATCTTGAAAAATATTTAATGACCGATTTTCATCAAACTTGACAAATATCATGTTTACGGTTAAAAATCTCGATTAATTGAAGCCTCAGGGTCCATACATTCTGAAATGTTTCATTTTCTTAGTCGAACCGAAAAATATAGAGCTAAGTTAGAGCTACGAAGACATTAATGACTGCATGAAATGTCATGTTTTATTATGGCGGATCCATGGGTGCTCTAATGGTTGGGGGAGGGGGAATTTACTACATTTTCAGCATCTTCTCGAAAAATCTATGACGGATTTTAACCAAACTTGGCATATATTCTCTGTATGATGATATGGTCTTAATTTGTTGAAATGAGCCCCCCCCCCCCCCACACACACACGCACACACACTCACACCTCCGAAGGGGGAGGGGTTGGGGGAATTGAGGCCTTAGAGTTCTTAAAGGACAAGTTCACCTTCATAAACATAAGGATTGAGAGAATGTAGCAATATTAGTATAACACATCATTGAAAGTTTGAGGAAAATCGGACAATCCGTTCAAAAGTTATGAATTTTTGAAGTTTTTGTGCAGTAACCGCTGGATGAGAAGACTACAGCAGTGAATGAATAACTTAGATGTCACATGCGTACAACAATATAAGGAAAATATAAAGAGAATTTCACAAAATTTCATCTTTTGAAAAAATTACACATTCCCTTGACTCGTTACCGACATATGTTATGGGTAATATTATTTCCCCTGCCTTTAGAAAGAGGCAAGTCAAGTGCTCTTTTATTATGCGAAAAAAGTGAACATATGTTGAATTTTCTTTACATTTTCCTTATACTGTTGTACGCATAATTACTCACAAGCTGTAGTAGTCTCCTCATCCAGCGATTCCAACACAAAAATTTTAAAGATTCATAACTTTTGCATCGATTGTCCAATTTTCCTCAAACTTTCACTGATGCGTTCTACTAATATTGCTGCATTCTCTCAATTCTTATGTTTATGAAGGTGAACTTGTCCTTTAATAAGCTGGAATTCTGTATCTTCTTAGTCGAACCAAAAAGACAGAGCAAAGTTAGGGATATGAAGCTATGGAGACATTCATGACTGAAAGTTCATGTTTGATTATGGCGGATCAAGGGATGCCCAGCTGACTGGAGGCGGGAAAATGTGGGGGAGGTGGGGAATTTACCCATTTTCAGCACTTCTTGAAAAATATATGGTCACACCACTAAAGGGGAAAATGGGTGCGTGTTGAAGCACTAACTGACCTCTATCTGTTTTGGTTCAACAAAGAAGATGAAACATTCCAGAAGGGACTCTGAGGCTTCAACTTCCCCTCCACCCCCCCCCCCCTTTCTCTCTCTCTCTCCTTTGGCGTGTGGGAAGTATATCTAAACACATTAAGATCATATCACCATGAAGATGCTATTTGCCAAGATTGGTGAAAATCTGACATGAAGTTTTCAAGAAGATTATGAAAATGTGGAAAATTAATTCCACTCCTCCCCAAACCCCTTTTTCAGGGCACCCCTGGATCCACCAAAAATCAATCATGAAATTTCAGTCATTAATTGTCTTCATATAGCACTAACTTAGCTCTATCGAATTATATTTGACTCAGAATATAAACATTCGAGACTTTAAGGACTCAGTGGCAGACTTCAACTTCCCCATGCCTCCCCGCGTCCCCCCTGCTTCGGCGGTGTGTGTGTGTGTGTTTGGGGGTGGGGGGGGGGGGGGGCTCCTTTGAACAAATTACGACCATTCCATCATAAAGATTCTATTTGTCATCTTTGGTGAAAATCCGTCATAGATTTTTCAAGAAGATGCTGAAAATAATGTTTTATGAAAAATTCCCCTCATCCTCCTCATCCCCCCCCCCCGAAAAAAAAAAGAAATAATACAAATCAGGGCACCCATGGACCCGCCGTAATCAAACATGAAATTTTAGTCATTATTGTGCTTATAGCATTAACATAGTGCGATTTGTTTAGTTCGACTAAGAAGATGAACAATTCCAGACTTTAGGGACTCTGAGACTTCAACTCCTCCCCCTTTGAGCGGTCTTTTGAAAAGCCGGCGATGCGCCGGGGTACTCAAGCGTGTTTTCACTTTGGCCCGATCTACGGCGTTTCTTTCAAAACGCCGCGTGGGTCCTTTCTAATCCTTGAATGAGTAACAAGTTGTCAAAAGTGTGACAAACCACATTTTTAGCACAACGCCCTCTCGTGGCGTCGTTTGTGACTAGCACTGTATTACGTTAAGTTTTCAAACCTTGTAGGGAGCGCAAAGCAGATACTATCAAAAGGTTGTTACCTGACTCGTGGAGCTGCTTTTATCTCCCTAAGTTCACAAAATAAATACAGCTTCAAAAGTTGAGAAAAACAAGACAAAGTCATTATAGTTTCCACGTCATCTTCCTTTGTTTTAGTAAACTATGATTTTATATGTTTTTAGAGTTCTATAATTCGATTGTTGTTACGTATATTTGTTATCTTTATTCCTATCAACGCATGCAGTGCACACTGATAGGAATAAAGATTGATAGTCAATCAGAAAATAGAATGCAAGCCGTATATGAGAGGAACAAAAGCACGAGAAACACTTTCATTGTGCCGCCGGATTAGCAGTGATTAGTGATTTATCGATCGGTTTTGGCGGCTTTGTTTGTTGAGCAGAATATGCGAAGTTGGCACGCCGTCGACTGAGTCGGACGTGTGAACGTGGCACATACAGATTTAAATGATATAGAAGCGAACACTTTTGTCATCTTGTGTTTGTGTGTATGTGTGTTTGTTTTCCTTTCTTCTGTCTTGTTTTGTTTTTCTTTTCTTTTCTTTTCTTTTTTTTTTGGGGGGGGGGAGTTTAATCAGTGAATTATGTAGGCCTATATAAAAGCACCCGTAACCACTTGTGAAATTATGCATGTTGAAAACAATACAAAACCATGGGTTGTGGGTTGCATGAGGATGGACAAGACTAGAATTATTGTCTCTCATAACAATTCATTTGAATTCTAGATATCTTTCTATATGTTTAAGTCTGTCAGTACTTTAAAAACTTGCAATCTCCAGATATCATAACGAGAATATTATTTTTTATTATTCTCTTTTCAAAAGCAAATTCGATCATGAACGAATATGCTAAATAATATGTAATAAATATGCAATGTTAGCAGATAATTTCACGTCAACACCAATTCAACTGAAATTCGATTTCGTCGGACGCGGCAGTTCACAATCTCAGATCGCCTTCACCAAGGCATGTACGGACACGAAGTAGGTTTTTATAGTATATATCTGTTCACCACTTATTTCCTTTCATATTTCACTATGATTTGCAACGCTGTTCTCGTCTACATCAATCGTAGGCAGGAGCCATTATAGTTTTATATACGAAAGGGCGAAAGGTATTTGATTGCTGATACAAGAGGTATATTAAAAAAATAACAGAAACAAAATAAATATACATGGAGTGGATGTGATGAATACAGACACTTATTTCACCATGTAGTGAAACATTACACACCATTTCATAAAAACAGCATGTCTCGAGGAGGTCATAATATTCTGTTGTATGTATGGTATCTTGTGAAATGACTCGACTCTCTATTCAGCTCACAGGCCGATGTCTACTGTTTGACGTTTATGGATCGCTGAAGTACATGTCATGTATAGGGCTATGATAATAGGGACTGCAGACAAGAGATAGTGATGGAGGAGGCTGCAGCGAAACGATTGAAAAAGCCGCGACCAAAGAGTCCAAAGGGCCGCGGTAAAATAATCAAAAGGGCTGCAACTAATTAGTGAATGAAAGGGGCCACAACCAAAGCCACCGAAGGGTCACGGGAAGGGTGAAATGGGAGAAAGAATACAAAACAAACCCTGTTTCTAAAGATCGCCAATAAACTGCACATATACAAATCGGCATACAAAGAAGGTGCTACACGTACAATAGATCTGACACATAGAAGTCTCTCCAGAGCACCCTAAACCTTTTTTTTTTGGTCCCGAGAAGATTAACTCTTCCGCGATGGGTACCGTGAATCGATCATTACCCATTGTCTTTCCCGGCCAACACGTACATATCATAGCTGTGATAGCTCACGCAACGGATGCTCATATTGCGCGAGTGGACAGTGATTTGTCGCACTTTCCGTATGAAAATTAAGAAGAGCAAGAAGACGTGATGAAATTGTCAAGGATGATGATTTTTTTTTTTCACCCAAAATGCTTCCTCAAACTAAAATCGTCATTTATGAGCTATGCGGGCAAAAAAGAAAAAAAAAAAGAAAAATAAAAGAAAAATAAAAACAAACGTTGCAAAGAGACAAAATTAGCCATTGATTATATGATGATATTATGATGACTATAATAGTAATAGCCAAAGTTATGAAAAAAAAATACCTCGACATTCAATCATTTAAGAGATTATTATTCTTGTGTGTGTGTGTGTGTGTGTGTTTTGTAGTTGGTTATTTATGAGCTAGAATCACTTCTTCCGCAAAATTTCTCAGGTGCTTATTTGGAAATTTGGTAATACGAGTTATATTTTTTAATAGAATTGATTTACACATTAATTTTTCTTCTTTGAATCATGAGTTACATTGTAATCTGCTGACTAATATTTTATATGATGTTACTAAAAATGAATCTTGATTTATGTATGAAATTAATGTATTGAAGGAAAAATAAATCTAACAAACAAACAAACAAACAAAGAAATTAACCTCCTCCTTTTGATACATCGAACGTGAAACGTAAACGTCCCGTGTTGAACGATAAGGTAATCGCAATAATCAAGAAAGGCCAAAAACAACCAACAACAACAACAACAAACAGAAATAAGATATCATAAAGTTGAAAAAAATCCAAGAACCTTTCGAGGGCCACAAGTAGAAGAAATAATTACGCAAAAAGGGTTTATCATCCACCTTATTACAGCTACAATCAATTATGCATAATTCTATGTATCAGTGTGAAACACGGTTGCATCGGCAATGAGAGTTTTAACATTTTTACAACTGCCTCTGTATCAAAACTATGTCTGCATACGATGACAGTACAGTTATTCTTTAAAGCAGCATTTTACATTTTTAACGCATTAATTCTTGTTCTCAGAACTTGCAGTCCTTAATGATGAGTATAACAGCAACAACAACAATAACAAAATGGTATGTGGCAACAGACTTAGACCGATCTGCATAAGATTAACTACACTCAATAGATATCACATAGAACATATGAATCAGTTGAAGAGTTTGTTCGCAAAAACCGATAAGTCCATTTTTGGAAGATTTTTAAGTACGGTCTTTGTCATAAAGTATAAAATAGTACCTTTTAAATGATAGATTGGTCACTAAAAAGGTACAATTTTGAAGTTATGGTCAAAAGAATAAACATTTTCTTATTATTCTCTTTATTTTTCTTGACCTTTAATGGCACATATCTCCATTTGGCAAATATGGACTTATCGGTTTTTGCAAACAAACTCTTCAGTTGTCAAAAAATAATTCTATTCTATTCTATTCTGAAAATGTCTCTAGAATCAACCAAAAGAAACCAATACAAGGTATAAAACACTAATCCAGACCGGAAATTTATAGCAGCCATATGTAAATCAAAATGTGACCCTGCATCACAAAACCAACAAAAAAAAAAAAAAAAAATCGTCGGACATGAATATATGGTTCAGAGCAGATTCTGAAAGAGCGGCATTCAAGCTTTAAAATGATGTATAACTCGTATCAATTAATAAACTCTCCTAACCTATTAAGATATTGAAAAAAAAAGCACACACTCAGAAAAATAAGTGTGAACTTAGAAAAAAGGCTTTGAAGCACATGGTGTACTCAAGCCCTGAATCTTAACCACATGCTATGCTAGCTCTGCGATGAATGGGGGAAAAAACAGGGTGTAATCCAACGGAGTATGAAGGGATTATCACATACAAAGCTGAAATTATGTTTACATGCTTTTTTTGTACATTCTCCCAACGACTGATGCAAACTTTCTAACCAGTAGTTTTATCTTTTTTAAAGTCATTAGTATTGCGAGTGAAGAGTGTGTACATGTTTTTTTTTTTTTATGAAAAGGGGACACCTAAAGTGTATTAGAAAGTGTTCGAGATAAACTGCTTAAAACACACACTTTTCTGTTCATTTTATGATTTTAGCATAATGTAGAAAGAAAAAGCTTGCTCTTTCAGAAAATATGAAAAAAGTCAAGGTTTGACAGGTTGACCCATTTCACTTTTTTCGGATCTCTCTCTCTCTCTCACACACACACACACACACACACACACATAATCAGTGTGGGCGACTGTTTGTTCGTTTTGTGATGCACGGTCACAAAAGTCCTAGTGACTCATGTGATACCTCACAAGATGATGCTGTGGCAACGGCTTTTGAAAAGAAATCGCCGTCCGGGGAGGGACATGTCATACTGAAGCTCGAAAGACTTGGCATAGTGAACACCCATTGGGTCAGGCCCCTCCATATTGACGATAGGTCTTGAGGACTGTCATCCAAAATTTGAAAAGACAACTTGAGATTTTGAATCTATAGACAAAGAGACAAATGCAAACAATTAAAACAAAAATCTTACAAACAAATAATAATAATATGTATCAAAAGAACAAATCAGACAGTCTGTAAAGAGGCAAACGCTGCACAGTGGATATATCAAAAAGATAAATAATTAGCCTTTTTTTCAGGATATTTATCATCAATATTCATAAAGATTGAATACCTTTGCCCCTTTTCCAGCGTTCATAACGTAAAGTTAATAGTGGTGAATATGTAGAGGAATTATAGGTCGATATCTCAAAAACTACACATTGAAATTACTTGTTTATGAAAGAGGGTAAAATTTGCTCTGACATTCTTAAAATGTTGCATTTTCCTTCTTCAGGTAGGGAGTATAGTCCTTCAATGTACAAAACTGAGTTAAATATTTTAAGAAATATTCTTCAAAGACTTGTCTCCCAGGAAGGCATGTAAAAAAATATAAAATATAAAAAACAAAAAACAAAGTGCCCAAAATGACTTTTGCCGCACTTTGGTATCTCCTTAGCCCACTGTACGATGTAACAACACAACATCTTGTAATGATGATGTGGGCACATTTACTGCCTCAGATATACTAGCAGATTAAACAACTTCTCACATTTCCATTGGATCAAACAAAAATAAATATGTTTTTTTTTTTGTATATTACCACATGCTATTGCAATATACAAAAGCTGTATATGACAGTAGTGCATGAGATGTATCCGACCCTCCCGCCCCCCCCCCCATTTCAGAAACTCTTGGGCCTGAATTCACGAAGGTGGTATAAATAAAACCATGGTTTAAGCCATGGACAAGAAACATGGGGCGTCAAGTGTCGCACAGAATATTTTGTTACGAAACGAAATTGGTCATTTCGTCGACAAGATGACCGTTTCCTTAACGAAATTATCGAAATTATCGTGTAATTCCTTGTTAACCGAGTACACATAAAAATAAAGACTTCCCGTAACATGTATCACAGGTCATGATCTCCACATTTCCTCCTCTTAACTTAAAATAAATAAATATATATTAAATTTGTTTTAAATGACCTTTAAACAGTATGAAGAAAAAAAAAATCTGTGTCTGCAAAGGCTTGACACGTGTCTAATACTGGGTCACGCTCATATTAAATGTAGCTCACAGGAACAAGGAATTCACGTGTGTATAAAATAATACTGCAGAGAGGGTGCAAAGTTGAACCCTTTATTGAGGGTGCGAAAATGTTCCCTTGGGTACATCTTTCCACTCACACTAATTGGTTCTAGATTGCACCTCTCCTTGAAGGTGCATCTTTCCACCCACACTAAGTGGTGTTAAGTTGCACATTTCTTGAGGGTGTGATCTTGCACCCTTTACCATTCGGCGCACCTTTGCACCCCGTGTAGCCTTTACATCTTGGTGCAACTTTATACATCCTTTTGTGAGGGTCATAGAAACACCCAAAGTTCCAAGATTGTGCCTTGTTTTGAGGGTGCAATTTTGGAACTTTGGGTGCTGTTTTGTACCGGCAAGAAAGGGTGAAAGTTACACCCTCGGGAGCAACTTTGCCTCCTTGAAAAAGGCGCAACCTCGTACCTTTTGATGCAACTTTATACCCAAAGGATGCAAGAATATACCCTCTCTTGAAGGTGCAATCTTATGCCTTATTGGTGTGATGTTACACCTATGTGGTGCTTATTTGCTCCATGACTGCTGCAAAATTGCTCCTTTAAAGGAGCAAGTCAGTGTCACTGCCTGCTCCTTTATAGGGCAATATCGCCCATCATCTCAAGGTGCAACTTAGCATCACATAATCGGAAACGATTTAGTTCTTTAACTACTCTAAACCTTGAATAGTGCGAACTGATGTAAGCATATTTGCTCAGTATATAACTTTTGTTGTTGTTGCACTCTGCAAAGTAAATAGGATTAGTGTAACTTGGATCTTGTGAATCATGAAATGTGTGTGCGTGTGGAATTTGTGAGTTGTGAAAATGTTAATGTAAAAGTTAACTTAGTTGTGTTTGAATAATATACTGAAACCAAAAAAAAATTACCCATTTACCTTTTCAATAAGGTGAGCACTATATCTATCAAACAAACCTTCTCGGCAAGAGTATACATCTGCATGAAGGAAGAGGTGAAAATATGATATGCAGTTGTCTGGATACGTCTTATTCAAAACGTTCTTGAATGCGTACTTATTCACATAATCTATAAGAATAACATATGCTTCTTACCAGTACTCAAAGCCTCTAAAACAAGAGCATGCTTCTTACACTTTTAAAGTATATACGTGTACCATATCTTAAAAACAAAATGTAAGCGGATTTAAGAAGTTGTTTGTATGCATTCAAGCGAATCCATATTTCTATCTAAAATCTAAAACGTGTCTTGTAAAAGGGGAATTCGTTTTATAATGACGATGCAATTATCTTAAAGTCCTTATCACGACATGTCTTGGAGTTCACTCATATTAAAAACATGAGATTCTTGGCACGTAGATTACAACTATGGTTTAAAGAGTTAACTGAGATACGCATACCGTATACGGGAATTTCGATGAAAACATTTAAATACAAGGTACTGTAAATAATATGAAAATAAAACTTGATACCAGCCCTTATCGGCAACCAATAGAGACTATGGAGGACTGCAGTTATGTGTTCAGATATTGTTTTGGGCGATACACGCATGCCGACTAATTTGGGATCAATTCGAGTCCCTCGAGCTGAGATTTCGGAACTGCAATGGGCAAACCATCATTATGAATAACAAAGTGACTGAGAATAATGCATGCACCAGTTTCTGTTTCGTTGTACTATACACAGAAAGTTGTTTCGTTTTCCAATCCTGTGCAGGCACACAGAGATTTACAGAATTCAATCATCTTTGGCTATAACGCCACGGTCGCGTGCAAAACGAATGCAGCTTATCTAACTTAACCTGTATGATAGTTACTGAATAGGGGACTATTGTATATTCAATTTATACATTATTAATCGGATGATAGAACCTGTCAAAGAGTAAATTGCGGATATCATATACCATTGTCAAATTCACTTTCTGTTCTATACATAGTATCAATGGAATGTTATGAACCCCTTCAGCATTACCAAATCATGAAGTAATATATCATAATTATTTCCCTGAAACGGCTGCATTAGATATGAGCGGGAAGAGTTTGGCATCATACATAGCAAGAGTCGTTATTACAAAACTAAATTCATGTATTATACAAGGTTTTAGGACACTTTGAATCATGCCCCCCCCAAAAAAAAAACAACAACTTAGTGAAATGTTGTATACCCTACTTCCATTAACCTATGATCTTTGACCCTTGAATACATGGCCCGCATTTTTTTCAACGAATAGGCATTTTTATGCAACGTAGGTATAAAAGAAAAACTAGAGATTGTAATTTGTCATCACTGACAAATTAAGGTGATCCGATTTTTTTTAATCAATAATTATAGTGCAAAGTCTCAGCTACAACATATTAAAATCTGAGAGAAATTCACCGAAGCATAAGTAAGATACTGCTCGATAAAGAGAGTCATGTCAATTTTCACATATAAAAAAATTCCCTCCCATAGAGATAACACGTCATAGCGAAGATAGAAAAAGAAGTACATATGACCTTTGACCCCACTTTGCACAGACAAGATGGCATCTGAGCAAAAAGTGGTTATTTTATGAAATGATCCCTGTAACATGGTCTTTACGTGTGCATAATATGGGAAAGATAGGACATGTATTCACCAAGATACAGGATGAAACATCTATGACCTTTGACCCTAATTTACATACCTAAGATGGCGTCTGATCAAGTAGTTGTTATTTTATGAAATAATGTTCGTGACATGAACTAAGCATGTGCAAAAGATGGTGGTGATAGGGTATGTTTTTCTTGAGTTATTGCACATAAAGTTTCAGAAAGAAAGAAATATTTCAATACATCGAAGATAAGCTTTAATTTCAACCAAGTTTTTTTGACGTGATGCAGACATCGTATGAAAAAAAAACGAAGGGCACATTGACGAAAGCACAAAGTCTCAGCTACAACATATTAAAATCTGGGAGAAATTCACCGAAGCATAAGTAAGCTGGTGCTCGATAAAGATAGTCATGTCAATTTTCATTTCCAGAAAAACTGCACTCCCATAGAGATAACACGTAAACTGGTCAAATTTGACAAGATTACTTTCAATCCATTTTTACGAGGTAATGCCGTCATCTAATCAAAATACTGTTATTACATTAATGAAAGAACATTTAATATGCTACAACATACTGAAATCTGGGTGAAAATTGACAAAGGATTAGTGAGATATGCTCGAGTGAACTTGAATTTTGATGACGTCATTTTGAAAATTTACTTTTTTTATTTTATTAAGAAATTTGATATCTTTTAATCATTTTGCCAGCATTGCCACCCAATGAAATGACATGTACAACTCATCAGTTTTCAGAATATGTAAAGAAAATGGGGGGGTCACCGTCCATCCTGACGAGTAAAATCGGATTTAAAATTGGCGGTTTTTTGGCATAGTTGCACTGTATATCGCCATTGACGCGCGCGCGGAATTTCAACTTTGAAGGGCCCGTATGACGTCATATTGAGTCGGATTGACTTGAAACTTGGTAGAAATATTCCTTGACATTTCAGGCATCTGATAAATGTGAAAAAACGGAAAATTTCTATTGCATATGAGCTTTGCGTGCGTATATGTGCGCGCGCGTACGCGTCCGTCCGATTTTTTCAATTTTTCAAAAAATGCTCCAAATGGTCTGAAACGTGTGCAAAAAGATTTTGAGCTCGATTGGAGCATACAAATATTTCAACGCGCGCGTACGCTCACGTTTTAATAATAAATATGAATTTTGATAATTTGAGTAGAATGCGCTTGACTTGAAATATATGTGACGTAAATTTCATTGAAAGTTTCCATTCCATTAATAAGATATGAATGAAAATGTGTTTTCATATAATGACGTCATCGTGACGTCACGGTCGACTGATCACTCTGATACATTAGATCTGTCATCTTTGTGACATGATACATACATGGCATGATAGGCAGAGGACTTTCTGAACTAACCTCTGCACAACTTTTGAGGAGAAATAAAGAAACAAAGAAGAAAGAATCAGTACAGATACAGAAGGTGATCCGAGAGGATACTCGGATCACCTAAAAATGTTTTAGGAAAATACATTTAACCACTTCAGAAATAACTAGACTCGGAATTTGTCAACACCCAAAAGTTGTGCAGAGGTTAGCTCAGAAAGTCCTGTTCCTATCAATTTCAAAATTATACCATGTATGTATCATGTCCCAAAGACGACAGCGCAAGTAAAATCATAGTGATCAGTCGACCGTGATGTCACTATGACGTCATTATATGAAAACACATTTTCATTCATATCTCATTATTGGAATGGAATTTTTCAATGAAATTTACGTCACATATATTTCAAGTCAAGCGAATTCTACTCATATTATCAAGATTCATATTTATTATTAAAAAGCGCTCGTACGCGCGCATTGAAATATTTGTATGCTCCAATCGAGCTCAAATTTATTTTGCACACGTTTCAGACCATTTGGAGCATTTTGTGAAAAATTGAAAAAAAAATTGGACGGACGCGTACGCGCGCGCGCATATACGCACGCACAGCTCATATGCAATAGAAATTTCCCGTTTTTTCACTTTGATCGGATACCTGAAATGTCAAGGAATATTTCTACCAAGTTTCAAGTCAATCCGACTCAATATGACGTCATACGGGCCCGTCAAAGTTGAAATTCCGCGCGCGCGTCAATGGCGATATACAGTGCAACTATGCCAAAAAACCGCCAATTTTAAATCCGATTTTACTCGTCAAGATGGACGGTGACCCCCCATTTTCTTTACATATTCTGAAAGCTGATGAATGGTACATGTCATTTCATGGGTTGGCAATGCTGAAAAAAAAATGATTCAAAGATATCAAATTTCTTAATAAAGTAAAAAAAGTAAATTTTCAAAATGACGTCATCAAAATTCAAGTTCACTCGAGCGTATTTTACTTATCCTTTGCTGATTTTCACACACATTCCAGTATGTTGTAGCTTATTAAATGCTCTTTCATTAACATAATAACAGCATTTTGATTGGATGACGGCATCACCTTGTAAAAATGGATTGAAAGTAATCTTGTCAAATTTAACCAGTTTACGTGTTATCTCTATGGGAGTGCAGTTTTTCTGGAAATGAAAATTGACATGACTATCTTTCTCGAGCACTAGCTCACTTATGCTTCGGTGAATTTCTCCTAAATTTTAATATGTTTTAGCTGAGACTTTGGGCTATCGGTAATGTGCCCTTTGTTTTTTCATACGACGTCGGCATCACGTCAAAAAATTTGGTTGAAATTAAAGCTTATCTTCGATGTATTGAGATATTTCTTTCTTTCTGCAACTTTCTTTGCAATAACTCAAGAAAGACAGGCCCTATCACCCCCATATTTTGCACATGTTTAGTTCATGTTACGTACATTATTTCATAAAATAACAACTACTTGATCGGACACCATCTTGGGTATGTAAAATAGGGTCAAAGGTCATAAATATTTCATCCTGTATCTTAGTAAATACATGTCCTATCTTTCCCATATTTTGCACACGTAAAGACCATGTTACAAGAATCATTTCACAAAATAACTACTTTTTGCTCAGATGCCATCTTGTCTGTGCAAAGTGGGGTCAAAGGTCATATGTACTTTTTCTGTACCTTCGTTATGACGTGTTATGTTTATGGGAGGGAATTTTTCTAGATGTGAAAGTTGACATGATTGTCTTTATCGAGCACTAGCTCAGTTACCCTTCAGTGAATTTCTCCCAGATTTTCATATGTTGTAGCTGAGACTTTGCGCTATCGTAATGTGCCTTTTGTTTTTTCATACGATGTCGGGATAATGCTACAAAACTTGGTTGAAATTAAAGCTTATCTTCGATGTATTGAGATATTTCTTTCTTCTTGCAACTTTCTTTGCAATAACTCAAGAAAAACAGCCTCTATCACCCCCATATTTTGCACATGTTTAGTTCATGTCACGTACATCATTTCATAATATAACAACTACTTGATCGGACACCATCTTGGGTATGTAAATTAGGGTCAAAGGTCATTTAAATGTTTCATCCTGTATCTTGGTGAATACTTGTCCTATCGATCTTTCCCATATTTTGCACACGCAAAGACCATGTTACAAGAATCATTTCACAAAATAACCACTTTTTGCTCAGATGCCATCTTTGGTGTGCAAAATGGGGTCAAAGGTCAAATATACTTCATTATGTATCTTCGTTAGTGCATACGGATTTCGGTACCAAATATGGCAGGTCTGACTCCCTTTTCTAAATGAGACTCCAAACATCACATGGCCAATGTCCCCTCAACACAGATGAAACCTGTATGGTCATGCCTATTGGGATCAGGACTCAAATCATTGATTTCCCAATAGATCGGATCACCTAATTTGTCAGTGTTGACAAATTCCGAGTCTAGTTGTCATTTATTCTATAACACTAATAATATAGAGCTATTGGTCCGCCATATTGCCTAACAGTTCGTCGTCCTCCTACGACGTTTGTTCAGCAAATAAGGCACAGAAGTTAATTTTGCACTTGTTGCCAAAGACTCTAATCTTCTTTACCGCTATTCTCAGACATGTATGCTGGTGCTGTATGAATCTAACAAGGCAAAAGCGAAGTGATGTCTCGTCCACGTATCGACTTTGTGATTACAGAGATTTTCAAATGGTATAGTTCATTGACTTTTTGACTGTTGACGTGGTCGGACTTCACCAATATGAACACTTGACAGCAATCATTAGATGATCTGAGTAGTGAATTTGGTGGTCATATAGCTCAAAAGTGTGGAAAGTAATTGAAAAAACACCAGAATACTATGTCGACAGTGTGTATCAGGTGAGATACAAACATAGAACAAGTTCCAGTGCATGGGTTTCAGGAGGTTACTTTTCCAGCCAGGGCTATAGTCTAGCTGGTAAAATTGGGCCTTTGAGGGCATCCGGCGGCTACCCTCCCCCCCCCCCCCTACTTCTTAAAACGTCTGGCAACGGCCACGCATATATCCTGTAAGTGTAAATAACAAGTTCCAGTGGGTTTCATTAGGTTATTTTTTCAGCTAGGCTAGCCTAGCTGGAAAAAAGTGGGTCTTTAAGGGCGTCTGGCGGCTACCCCACTCCACTTAAAACGTCTGGCAATGGTCATGCATTTATCTTGTAAGTGTAATGAACAAGTTCCAGTGGGTTTCATTAGGTTAATTTTTTTTTTCAGCTAGGCTAGCCTAGCTGGAAAAAAGTTGGGTCTTTAAGGGCATCTGGCGGCTACCCTCCACCACTTAAATCGTGTGGCAATGGTCATGCATTTATCTTGAAAGTGTAACGAACAAGTTCCAATGGGTTTCATTAGGATACTTTTTCAGCTAGGCTAGCCTAGCTGGAAAAAGTTGGGTCTTTGAGGGTGTCTGGCGGCTACCCCCACAAATTAAAACGTCTGGCAATGGTCATTCATTTATCCTGTAAGTGTAACGAACAAGTTCCAGTGGGTTTTATTAGGTTACTTTTTCAGCTAGGCTAGCCTAGCTGGAAAAAGTTGGGTCTTTTAGGGCGTCTGGCGGCTGCCCCCCCCCCCCACACTTAAAACGTCTGGCAATGGTCATTCATTTATCCTTTAAGTGTAACGAACAAGTTGCAGTGGTTTTCATGGGGTTACCTTTTTCAGCTGGAGTTTGGTCTTTAAGAGCGTCTGACGGCTACCCCCACCACTTAAAACGTCTGGCAATGGTCATTCATTTATCCTGTAAGTGTAACGAACAAGTTCCAGTTGTTTTCATGGGGTTACTTTTCCAGCTAGGCTAGCCTAATTTTGAGGGGTCCCTTTTTTTGACCCTCCTGGCCACACCCACCACCGATGACCAGCCAGACGTGCATTTCCATACTTAGGGGCATATGTACTAAATTGCTATATACATAAAAATTGGTAACCTTTTCAGCTAGGCTGACCCCCGCTGGCTCCCGGACTATAATGGACCGTATTAGTCCATGGGCCAGGCCAGATATTGGTACCATCTGAGGTGGCAAAACCTTTTTGGTGTCATTTTGTTTGTCGGGCATAGATATGCCTATCAAGCTATGATAGCATTTCCAAATGAGTAGCTTAGTCATAATAAATGAATTTTTAACCAATTTGGTTTCGTTGTTATATCCCTATACTTCTGAATCGAAACGAACCGCTATACAAAGAAGAGCACTGTCTTCTGTATGTTCCATAGAGCTGTAAAATGCAGCTCTATGGTATGTTCACAAGTGTTCTGTTGTAAACGCTGTGCGCTTAGTCTTTATTAAAGGCAGTGAAGGGAATATCCAAAGGTTATGATGTCCACAGCGCTTAGTCTTTATTCTAGACGGCAAAGGGAATATCCAAAGCGTATGATACAGTGTATATCCTTTTATTAAAAAAAAAAAAACAACAACAACAACAACAACAAAAGCAATTCCTCGTGAATTTTACAGTATTTTTCAATTATTTTTCATTTTCCGGCGAAAACGCTACTGTGAAAACGCTAATACCAGGCCAATGTCGCTTTATTTCCATCCAACGATATAGGATAATACAAAAACAATGAACCGGTACCCTACGATACATTACAATGAATAATATTGTAAATGAACAGAGTGATTTTTGTTTAAAACTCATGTATTTGTTGATAGGGTAGTATAAAACGGTATAGATATAATCCCTTTTTTGAGGAACTTTAGAAATGATAACGGCACATTGGTCTAGATAAAGATTAAGCGCACGGCGTGACAGCTGTGGACGTCATAACCCTTTGGATATTCCCTTCGCTGCCTTGAATAAAGACTAAGTGCACCGCGTTTACAACAGAACACCTGTGGAGATACGGAAGACAGTGCTCTTCTTTGTATAGCGGTTCGTTTCGATTCAGAAGTATAGGGATATAAAAACGAGACCAAATTGGTTTAAAAAAATCATTTATTATGACTAAGCTACTCATTTGGAAATGCTATCATAGCTTGATAAGCATATCTATGCCCGACAAACAAACTGACACCAAAAAAGGTTGTGCCACCTCAGATGGTACCAACAGCCCATTTTTTCGGGTCTTGGCCCATGGACTATATGCAGGAAAGCAGCACGCAAGCATCACTCCGAATTCATATACAAATCCGCCAAACAAACTCATCAAAGTCAAAGCTGCTGATAAAATCAATACAGTACTCTCCGCATAATCGGGTAGGCTCGAGCAGAGCGTTTCTTACCCGATGAAGCGGAGTACCCGATTAACAAAAGAACATATCTCACAATTGACACACATAATAATTATGTATGTACATGCACTTTACACTGCGCCAAAGACCTACACTGCATGCTTAACACGCGTGCTTGCACGGCACGTTATACATACCTTACACTTTCTCAGTCACGAACAATAATTCACACTCTTTTTATAGACAAATATATCTTCAGAAAACTTTGTCGTTTGACTATAGACTCTTCGCTAACATGCAGGCGTTTTCCGAAATGAACACATCTCTGCGTACACTAGTCACGTAGATCGTCGGGTTACTTTTCGAGAAGTGACCGCCGGGGAAAAGTAAAGTTATGGAGCTGGTGGTACATGGCCTGATTTTCGTTGCAAACTTCTCGTATTGTGAATGTTGCTGTGCGAAGCAAGGGATGAGCGCAAGTGTGTTCAACTCCTGTCTGTCTATGCATTTTAAGTGTAATGTGTAATGTTCGTTTACGTGTGGCAAGTCGGTACTTGTACATGACATTGTGTTCTCATGTTTAATCACTCCCCGATTGATCAGTCTTCTCTGCAAACTAAGCAGAGAATGCGATTACCCATGGAAAACTTGACATTCATAATGTCCAAAAGTGTTATATCTGTGGTAAAATGCTGGTAGAAATTAGATTAGAAGACAATTATTTACCCGTTTATGTAGAGAGGCAACCCGATTATAAGGTAATTCTAATGTGCATTGGAACTGATTTTAAATTTACTACCCAATTAAACGGAGTACCCGTTTAAGCGATACCCGATTACGCGGAGAGTATGGTCGGGTGTTCATAATACCGGCCACCTAACGTTTTTCTATCAATAGAAACGTGAAAAATCTCACATTTTGCCTGAAATTTTACTCACGTGTGGAGAAAATACTCCGGTTTCAAAAGCGCGCACTGAAAATGCGATCTGAGGTACGCGCTTTTAGATGGCGGCTTCGAACGCGTGGGGTGTCATTTTTTCCGCACTCAGTTGCCCTGCTCATTTCGACCGACCACCCTGACAATACGTATAAAGGGCACTTAAATGCGTTTTTTTTTTTTTTTTTTTCGACAGGCCGCTGTTTTTTTCTAGCCGTCATTTTCCCCCCAATAATATTTGAATATATTTTGAATCATTCGATATTACTTTTGAAGGACTGTTTGATGAATTTGAATTGATTTTCATTAGGAAACATTTCATCGTAATTGAAATGAATTAGATCTAGATGAGTCGGTTTGTTTTTTTCACATTCATTTCTCGTTTCTGCTTCAACTCGTACGGTTGTAGCGGGCGACAAAATAATTATGTCATGTGTATTGTAACGACGAACGTGTGTGCACGATCGTACAAGCGGCGGTGACAATTTCGCGGTCAAAATCGTCAAATTTATTACGGAAGGATACTCTACATCTACAAACGCGTCAGCAAAGGTAGGCCTAACTAACGTTAGTAATATGTAGTTACACGATAAACCTTATTCGATTTTGCTAAATTTCGGTAATTTAGAGGGAATACTTAGTTGTTTTCTCCACATTTAACTCGGTAGCGTAGCCCAGTGAAGAATCGAACACCGTTGCGCGTAGTCCCATGCGTACAATTTCTTTCTGTACGTGCAATGCCATTATAGTGCGCGGTCGGTCGATATAGACCCGATCGGTGTGTTGAACACCTACCATACTGTATCAACGTTTATGCCAGCAACAGCTTACTAGGTATCCCTACCCACGCGCAGCTAAAAAAAACACGTACGCAAAAAGCTGACATAATAAACACATTCTTCCATCATACATACACACACACACACACACACACACACACACTAAATTATCATGTGCGCACGCACATACACGCTTCCTTGAAACCTCACCATGACTTTTTACATGGCATGTTTGCGTGGATGTTGCCATGTAAGTTATGTGTTATATTTCAATGACTATGTCCAGAACGATATTACCCAGCAAAATGTGCTTCGAGGGCGGGCGACAATCCGTGCCGCCAGCCCTCCTCACGGATTGTCGCCAGACGACAATCCGTGACGGGGGCGACAATCCGTGCCGCCAACTCCGTCAAGGATTTTCGCCCCGAGCCGGGGCGACAATCCGTGTCGCAACATACGTGCTTCTTCTCGCCGAATCATTCCCTCTCTTTCAGTAGCCACTATCTGCATTAGGCACAAATGAATCCTGCTTCTGTAAGTCTCAAAATAACTTAATGTATGACCTTGAGTAATTTACTGTAACTTTTACAGTAGTTTAATGTAAGGTTCACAGTAAATTAATGCGAAAATTGCTCAATTTAGAAAAAATATCATGACGAAAAATTTCTTTATGTAACTGAAAGTATTTAGAATACTGTGCAGCAGAAATTTCTTGTGATTTATACTGAATATATGCAGTGTCTTTGAAACTAAATTGCTATGATAACCACTTATTATTATCATTATCAATATTATGACTATACATTAGGACCTTTTATTTTTTCTGGACCAAACTATGTTTCTACTTTGTTTTTGTTTTTGTTTTTTGTTTTTTGTTTTGTTTTTTTAGCAGTACTCACACAATTCAGCACAAATACTATTCGTTGGATCAAGAGGAGCAGAACACATTGTATTTTTAGATAAAAGGCATATTTTATCACTTGCAGTTTCGTTTTTCTTCTGGGTCAGACAAACGCGGCCAGAGTCTATAGTGTCTGTCATATCCCTTCTGTAGAGTGACGCGACGTTGGCGCTGCAGCCTGCATCATGCGTGTATGTACATCGTGTACAACGTGAATAGTACAGCATAACATGCTGTACATGAAGGAAGATAATTTGACATTCCCAAAAAACAAAAGTAAAGAGCGGGGCGGTTGGCGCTAATGGGATTTTACAACAAAGCACTGAGTTTTGTCTGAAATAGAGTTATTGTGTGTGTGTGTGTGTGTGTGTGTGTGTGTGTTTGGAGTAAAATAATACAATATGTGGAAACTGTGCGTGTGTGGTGGTAGTATAGTGGTAGTGGTTTGTTTGTCTACGTGTATTCGTCTGCCTGAATGCGTACGTGTTAATGTGAGTACGTGGCTTATGTGTGTAGGGTGTATGGTATGTGATGCGCATTTGTGGCGCAGTTTTGTGCCTGCATGAGTATATCTGGGGGGTTTGATGTACGTGGGCTACGTACCTGCGTATGTGTGTTCGAGTGTCTACGTAAGCACTCAGGAAATAAAAGGAAGGAAACATTCAAGCTCCGGGTCCCACAACAAGCACAGCGCTCCGCACACACACACACGCATACACACACACACACACACACACATCCGAACCTATACCACCTTCCTTCCCTATGTTGATACGTAAAGGCCGTGTCACATCTTTCCGGCAAAGCATTGCGTGCGACTTGCAAAGAACAATTTTTACTGCCCGGAGGTCCCCGGAATGAGCCGCACATGACAGTACCTAGCACGTATCTCACCCGTAGTCACCCGGAGGTGTGCACGCAAATCTTTTTACCCGCAACCATTTTTAGGCCCTGTCACACCTTTCCGGGCAAGCTTCGCAGGCTTGTTGCGTGTACGGATTTTCCAGCATACCGGCGAATTTCTGAGGGCGAACAAGGATTTGGGCGAATCAGTGCATGTGTCTTACTTGCTGGACGCGTTCTACTTAAATTCTACTTGCGGGTATACTGTGTGACCTTTGTACCAGTCGCGTGGGGGCTGACAACCAGTGAAGGAATTCCTCTGAAGGAATGGCAAAATTCCCACGGAATGTCATTATCTTGGCTGCCATAACAAAAAAGTCCTGTGGTACTCCCTGTGGTTGTACTTGTCGGTACCACACAGTGTACCACACACTTGTAATGTTACCACAGGAACTGTGTGGTACTGTACCACAGGCTTGTAGGGTACTCCCTGTAGTACTTGTCGGTACCACACAATGTACTACATAAATAAATGTTACCACAGGAACTGTGTGGTGCTGTTTTACAGGCTCATGTGGTACTCCCTGTGGTACTGGTTGGTAACACACAATGCACCACACAAATATATGTTAACACAGGAACTGTGTGGTACTGTGTCACAGGCTCGTGTGGTACTCTGTGATGTACCACAGGGCAGTACCACAGGACATTACCACAGGAAAGTACCACAGGACTGTACCACAAGACAGTATACACACGAATTGCCCTGTAATATTCTGGGACGTATACCACACGACAGTACCACAGGACAGTACCACATGAATTGTCCTGTGCTATTTTTGGACGTACCACAAGAGAGTACAACAGGAAAGTACCACAGGATAGTACCACCGGACAGTACCACACGACTTGTTCTGTGGTATTTTGGGACGTACCACAGGACAGTACCACAGGGCAGTACCACAGGACAGTACCACAGGGCAGTACCACAGGACAGTACCACAGGAAAGTACCACAGGATAGTACCACAGGACAGTACCACACGACTTGTCCTGTGGTATTTTGGGACGTACCACAGGACAGTACCACAAGATAGTACCACAGGACAGTACGACACGACTTGTCCTGTGGTATTTTGGGACGTACCACAGGGCAGTACCACAGGACAGTACCACAGGAAAGTACCACAGGACAGTACCCCAGGACAGTACCACACGACTTGTCCTGTGGTATTTTGGGACGTACCACAGGGCAGTACCACAGGACAGTACCACAGGAAAGTACCACAGGATAGTACCACAGGACAGTACCACACGACTTGTCCAGTGGTATTTTGGGACAGTACCACAAGATAGTACCACAGGACAGTACCACACGACTTGTCCTATGGTATTTTGGGACGTACCACAGGGCAGTACCACAGGACAGTACCACAGGAAAGTACCACAGGATAGTACCCCAGGACAGTACCACACGACTTGTCCTATGGTATTTTGGGACGTACCACAGGGCAGTACCACAGGACAGTACCACAGGAAAGTACCACAGGATAGTACCACAGGACAGTACCACACGACTTGTCCTGTGGTATTTTGGGACATACCACAGGACAGTACCACAGGACAGTACCACAGGAATTGCCCTGTCGTATTTTGGGACGTACCACAGGACAGTACCACAGGGCAGTACCACAGGACAGTACACACGACTTGTCCTATGGTATTTTGGGACGTATCACAGGACAGTATCACACGAATCGTCCTGTGGAACTTTGGGACGTACCAAAGGGTAGTACGACAGGAATTCCTATGGTAATTTTCGATGTATACCACAGGTTAGTACCACAGGAACTGTCCTGTGGTATTTTGGGACGTACCACAGGACAGTACCACAGGACATTATCACAGGACATTACCACAGGAACTGTCCTGTGGTATTTTGGGACATTAATTACCACAGGACAGTACCACAGGAAATAATCCTGTGTTATTCCTGTGTTATGTGTCCCAAAATCCCACAGGAAGATCATAATAATTATGGTACTGTTCCACACAGAAGTACCACACATATATACGAGGACTGCAAAGTACCTGCGTGGAAGTTGCCTGCGAAATGCTGCCGCAAAAGGCCTCCTACTGGCGTTCTGCGTGAACCTCTCCGGGCATCCCTGCGACTCACCCGGAAAAAAGTTTTGGTCATGCTCAAAACTTGGCGGCGGTTAAATAGGACTTGCGTGAGCACCTCCGGGCAAGTACAGACGAGATACGCGCTAGGAACTGTCATTGGTGCGGACCTACTGCGGAGAGCTCCGGGTAGCAAATTTGCTTTCCCGCAAGTCAAGCCGCAAAACTTCCCCAGATACGGTATGACAAGGCCTTGAGCATGCTCAAAACTTGTTCCGAGTGAGTCGTGAGGTTTCGCTCGCAGAAGTACACGCAGAACACAAGTAGGGGACTCTTACCGGCAGCACCTCGCAGGCAACTCCAACGCAGGTACTTCTCAGTACCCATAAGTCGCTCGTAACAGAAAACGGATCGGTTTCAAAGCTCTCTCGCAGGTCACACGGAATGCACGCAAGTAGAAGCTAAGTAGCACGCTTCTAGTAGGTAAAAAACAGGTGCAAAAATTGCAAACATTCTTGTTTGCCCGCGGAAAATCTTCTACGTGCTGGAAACTACCTCCTCGCCACAAGCCCGCGTAGCTTGCCCGGAAAGGTGTGACACGGCCTTAAGACATAATGGACCGCATACATAAAAGCAGCACCCGCCCGCAAGCAAGCACCACTTCGAATTAATATACAAATCCGTCAAGGCCCTGTCACACCTTTCCGGGCAAGCCTTACGTGCGACTTGCAAAGAACAATTTTTACTACCCGGAGGTCCCCGGAATAAGCCGCACATGACATACCTAGCACATATCTCACCCGTAGTCACCCGGAGGTGTGCACGCAAATCTTTTTACTCGCAACCATGTTTAGGCCATGTCACACCTTTCCGGGCAAGCTATGCATTCCGTTACGTGTAGGGATTTTCCAGCATACCGGGAATTTCTGAAGGCAAACAAGAATTTTGGCGAGCCAGTGCATGTGTCTTACTATACTGGCGTTCTACGTGGACCTCTCTGGGCATCCCTGCGACTCACTCGGAAAAAATTTTGGTCAGGCTCAAAACTTGGCTGCGGTTAAATCGGACTTGCGTGAGCACCTCCGGGCAACTACAGGCGAGATACGCGCTAGGTACTGTCAGGTGCGGACCAACTGCGGAGAGCTCCAGGTAGCAAATTTGTTTCCCTGCAAGTCAAGCCGCAAAACTTCCCCAGACACAGTATAACAAGACCTTGAGTATGCTCAAAACTTGTTCCGAGTGACTCGTGGGGTTCGCTCGCAGAGGTACACGCAGAATACCAGTAGGAGGCCCTTACCGGCAGCACCTCGCAGGAGTTGGCTCTCACACACGTCACACGGAATGCACGCAATTAGAAGCCAAGTAGCACGCGTCTAGTAGGTAAGAAAGAAATTCGAAAATTGCAAACATTCTTGTTATCTCGCGGAAAATCTTGTACGTGCTGGAATCTACCTCCTCGCCACAAGCCCGCGTAGCTTGCCCGGAAAGGTGTGACACGGCCTTCAAACAAACCCATCAAACTAAAAGCTGTTGATAAAATCAATATGACGTTTATGCCAGCAACAGCTTACCCCTACCCACGCGCATCCAAAACGCATAATAAAGACATTCTTCCATCATATACACTAACACACAAACACATGCACCCACACACACACATACGCACAAACGGACACTCAATTATCATGCGCGCGCGCACTTACATACAGTACTTCCTTGAAACCTCACCATGAGTTTTTACATGGCTTGTTTGCATGGATATAGCCATGTAAGTTATGTTTTGGTATGTCTATGACTATGTCTTGAAAAAATGATATTACCCAGCAAAATGTGCTTCGAGGGCGGTCGACAATTTTTGCCACCAACCCTTATCATAAATTGTCGCCAGACGACAATTTATGACGGGGTGACAATTTATGTCGCAACACACGTATTTGCTTCATAAAAAGTATTCTTATACATCGCATACATGGTATATTATTGTTCATCACTTCAAATTCAATTTTTATATGCATAGGGCGCGAGTTACCAAACTACATAGCATCGTGGAAGACCTCACCTGACAGGTCGAAGCCTTGTCTCCGATGATCTTATAGAAGTCCGTGTGGAATTTTGAATGCATTATTGTCACTCTGCGCAGTACACTGCTAGAACACATCCCCTCCGCCAATTCACGTGACGTAGTTTTTCCGCAGTTGACTTCGTCAATAGATAACGATTTCTGATGTATGAAACAAACATTAATTCATTGAGGTAGAACAATAACGATTCATAATATTAAGGTGGGACTCCAATTAAATGCAGTATCATTGTTTCGGAGGGGGGGGGGGGGGCAATTAATAAGACGTGATACACTGTATTCATGCTTTCATTCATTTTATGCCATCCTGGTCCTGGATGGTATAAACTGAGAAAGAAGACATGCGTACCTTGCCCCATTTCTTTACAGGGCTGACCCAGAAGTGAGGTATTGAGACATGGATGCATAATACATTGTACTTCGAGTCCGAAATGTACATACAAAAGATTGTATGGGCCTTCTCAGATTAAGTGTTCAATTCCATGTGAGTAAAACCGAAAAATCAACCACAAAGTAATACAATCAAAGAGGTGTTTTCGGTAATTTCAAAACCGGTCAAATACGAAAAAAAAAGTGGAACATTCTAAATGATGGCCATTCATTGAGAAAAATGAATTGAAATAGAGCATCATTTATGATTTTTGATCACCAATCAGATACGTTACCGCAAATTTACATGTTGTAATGGACTCCTAACGTTGAATTAGGTGTATTGTTTTGATCCAATTTCTGTTCAGGAAAAGACATCTGTCCCCCTAAAGATATTGGGGTTTTTCAAGAGGTAAAGATTTTGTCATCCCTTGCTAATTGGTAGAAATTATTTCTGTGTGGTAGGTTGAAATATGTTTTTTGCTGAAATGAAATATAACCTTAAGATTCACTTTGTATTTTTAACAAATTTCGCTTACAAATAAAGTTTCGAATCCCACAAATCATGCAAAGGAAACGATCCGATCTGGAATTTGCACAGGAAACAAATATGAATTGCTTTCCTGGGGAAATAACTATTGAAAAAACATCGAATCGCCTTTGGTAACGTATCTGGTAAAATATAACTAATAATTTTAGTTGTGTATGAATTAATAAATACCACCTGTTTAATTATTTACCTTATGAATTGATGTAAAAATGAATGATGTAAGCCCAAATTAACCATTTTAAACATTGTACGTAATATTTAAACTATGAAATGTAGTGGAAAAGAGCCCTAAATGTGAAAGCTGAGTTCTTAATTCACAGAATATTCTCATCTTACGTCTGAATGTATTTATCCATCTGATTATAAATATTCATTAAGTTTTGATGGATAATGCAAACAAGGTTTAAAAAATATATTTTTGCAGGAACTTAGAAGGAAGTAGGTACAGTCTCTATGAACTCGATATACTAAAAAGTTGTTTGACCTACGGTAACGTATTTGGCTCACCCCTTTTAATGAAAATGAATAAATAATTGTTTAACTTATCAATGAATCTTGAGTAGTTCTTCATATGCTGAAAAACACTAGAATAAATATGCAACATAACACTGAAACTTTTCTCGGAAGCTTTTCATAAACCACTTTTTACTCTTTCAAAATTAGGTTACGTATCTGGCGTACCGTAAATGAATCTGTCGGTGAAGTTTAACACAGAGCAATTTCTACTGAATATTCTTCATTTGAACATAACTTTATTTTTTTTATGGAAGCGTCATTCTATGCAGAATTGTTTTATGAACACTTTGTTTTACATAACATTATTTGTCACCGTGGGTGCCCTGAATTATACGTAACGTATCTGCTAAATCTGAAAAGCAAAAAACTGATATGCTGAATCATAGCTTCGTCTTGTAAAATAAACGTTAAAAGTTGTTGCATAGAATATGAAAGTGTCTGGGTTTTATAGAATAGAACTTTGGAGTTTGTGAGCACAGAACGATTTGTTTGTCAAAACATTTACATTTTTTTTTCAGCATTTTGATTATGTGGTAACGTATCTGTCGGAGAACTTGGCATAAAGTTGTGAGACACTGACGCAGAAAGAAAAATCATGTGGAAGTGTTGCTCTTTTTCACTTCCCTGTCCTATTGGTGTAAGAATATAATCCTGAGGTCCAACAAAACGAAGCATGTAATATGTAGGGATGAATTTTGACCAGATTTGATCCCCTGAAAGCACAAGATCAATGAGCAAAATTCGGTCACGTATCTGTTGTAATGTATCCGTGGTAACGCATATGGTCGATCATGTTATTATGACAGCGATATCTACCGAATATTTCTTACTTGTACTAAACTTTAATGTTGAATCGATGCGTCATTCCGAGGAGTATTGCATAATATACAAGTTGTCTGACATTGCAATATCTGTCGCAGTGGGTGGCGTGAAATGTATGTAACGTATCTGTCCAAATAAAAATGTATAAAACCGATATTTCAAGCATTGTACCGTAAAAAAAAAAAAAAAAATCTAGGTACTTGCAATGTATGTATTCATTAACACATGGTCATTGCATAGTCTTGTTATTTTCGCAATGCTGTAACACTAAATAAACTAGTAACGTATCTGGCGGTGAACTTGGCGACAGGTTTCAAAAGGCTATAAAAAAGAAGTCAATAAAAATTTTGGAACTTTTCGAGTATTGTGATTAGCACATATGGGCAATTCCACGGTATGTAGGACAAAGACGCCGAAAATTCAACATGATTTTTGTTTCAAACACCATACATTTTCAGACAATACATGAGTTGAGGTTTTAAGAATCATTATGTTTTTCAACAAAAGCGGCCATTTTGATTTTCAAAATGGTTGCCAAAATATGCCTATAAGTCAATGGTAAGAAAGAGTCTATTGTCACATAACTTACTCTCTGTATATCCACTCTACTAGTACTCTAAACAACAATCTTTTTATATGTATGCAGTTACCAGACAAGTCTTTTACCACATGATAGAAAAAAAAAAGCTGGTTGCTTTAAAGAATTTGGTAAAAACTTTTAATTAGTTTGATAATGATGGATGTAACGTCAGGTACCAAAAACAAGGAATTTTTAACTTTATTTATCAAAGAAAGTGAGCTGTATGATGTAAGTTGGGATTTCTAATGAATGCCCATATGCCTCCCTTTCAATACCAGAAATAAGGATACTTGGCATAATGAAGAGTCAAAATGAACACTTCAAAATGTGTAACGTTTTACCGAAACGTAAACGTCAGTTACCATGACAGTAATTATTACAGATGCAAATTTTTTGACTTTCGGCCATTTCAATACATGTGGGAAGTCAAAGGTTCATGGTATGTCCATGGATACATTTTTTTTTGTTCGTTTTGTTTTATTTTAATTGATTAATTAATTTATTTATTTATTATAAGTACAAGTGTGTCAATTTTTTTGGGGGGGAGAGGCTTTAGCTTTTGATTTTCGGTTCAGCACAAGTTTAAGGTTAAATCATCTGGAAGTTTAGATTTACCACATGCAATATATGCACTCAAATTGCTATACAGTACATTCACAGTCCTACAAGATGATAAAGCTACTAAAGTTTGTAGGCCTAATCAATGATGTGATTGCATGGTAACCACCTTTTTCTATTAAAAAGCTTATGTACAGCTGTATACCAACAATTTCATAATCTTTACTAATGACTGCTTTTGCTAGCATTTTTCTCTTTTTCTGGAAGCTTCTAAAAGTGAAGTTTCTACCTCAAGGCAAATGCACAAGCAGATATATTTCTTCGCTTGCACTTAAATGTGTGGTTTAGTTAACAATATGGCACATCTTGTATAATGGTACATAAGGCATGTACTGTGTTTCAAACTTAACACTAATGTTGCTTAACGTTTAACACTGATGTTGCTCAAAGTCAGAGGTAATTCTAGGGTAAAAAGAACAATTGTTCAGATTTGTTGATTACTTTATTTCATTCATGCAGGGACATTTTGTAATACATGATAATTATGAACAGGAAGATTCGTTTATATTGATCTTAGAATTCTTTCGTTGCAAAGTTCTATTTCTTGGTATCTGGGATGTATTTGCAAGCCTTGATATACCAGTGAAAAGGAGAAGAAAAACAATTATATTACTTCAAGCAAGGAATAAACCAATAATGCCCTTTTGACCAAAAGAGCATAATGTTTCTTCTTCACAGAAAAAATATTAAAAGTTTAACATAATTCATTGAAATCAATTTTGATGATCGAGATCATTTTTTTTTTTATTTGTGGCCCTAACAATGCCTTGAAGGAGAAGGAGTAAAATAAAGAAAAGAAGAAGAGATATATCACAGTAGATTTCTTACATATTTATGCATATTTATGAGTTGATGTTTATACGCTATATATGTGTTTTTTTTTCCCCATGATCTGAAAGATATTTTTTTTCACACACAAAATATTTGTGTTTTGTGTAGTACTGCAGGGTATTATGGGTGGGGCACTCTTTCCTGTTCATTAGAAAAAAAAAAAAAGAACCTTAGTTATGTCAATACTTGGAACTGCTAAATCTAAATGGCTCTGTGTAACCATAACTGTTGAATAAGCATTCAATCTTAAGACAAATGTCAAGAAATATCCTCTGGTGCATTTAAATTATTTTTACTCAACTGTGCTGTATGGCATGGGGGGGGGGGGAGCTTGCCCCCTGAGGGCCCCACCCCATTTGTGTCTTTAGATTTTGTTTTAATTTGTTGTTTAAAATGCCTGGGATTGTTACTGGTATACTGCAGTAGTATAATAACCTGATAAATAAATTAATTCTCTGTAAACCCCATAGCAAAAGTATGTGTAACGTCAGTTACGTAACGTCAGTTACTAACATGCTTACCTTTAAGTTTTCATAGAACACAAAGAAAATGGACTGATGTTTCATTTCATGTTGGTATTTGTAATTGATGAACCAAAGTATGATTCCATATCCAACGGCGTAAATCCGTACTGAAGAGTGGGGGGGGGGGATGATTGGCGATAGTCACCATCACCACGATTACAAGCCATAACCGGAAGCGATTTTTTTTTCCGTAACCCTAACGCGTCGAAATTGCCAATTGTGTCACTTGAGCAAAGACTATCAGTGTAATGGCTGGTTTTGTACGCATGCGCTTGGACTTCGTTAGGCATACTGTACTGCTATGCAGTTTGTACACATAATACTAGTGGCATGGTCGTCTGCTAACACAGAATCAGATTCGAATGTGAATGGCACGCCCTTCAAACATAACGTGTTTGTGTGTGTGTGTGCATGTGTGTGTGTGTGTGTTTAAAAAAGAAGGTGATTCAGCAGCACAAGTGTTTGCGTATAAGGCAGATATGGATTGGCTTGAAGTTACTAAGTAATCAGAAAGCCTTTTCTGAGATATTCATGCAGAATATGTCAAGTGATACGCATGGTATGATCTGTATATTATATAGGCCTATATTGTACTGTGTGTTAAGAAAAATATGATTTAGAAGCACAAGAGATAAGAATGCAGCTGCTTACTTTTGTTCAAATTAATTTCATTGTAAACATGGGCCTGATATCGATGAAATTCTAATAAAGAATATAATTTTTTAATTTTTTTTTTGTGTGTATTACTCTGTTCGCACTGCAAGTATACACTCAACAGTAACACGTTCCCATGAATCGAAGTTTCAGAGGAAACTGAGAAGTGAGGACACAAGTCGTACATGGTAAATTGGAGCTTTATTCGAAAATGTTTCACATGAGCAAGCCGTTTAGCAAGTCATCATTTTACAAAAGCTCAGCACTCAGTATATCGTGTACAACATAAGCAGGGAGGTGACTCACCTTGCTGGTATATTAGCAGGGAGGTGAGACTAAAATTCTCTCACCTCCTTGGTACACGGGAGGGTGCCTTTTTCAATCAAAGTTACAAATCACTCATGGTCACTTTCACTGACAGCAATCACTTATGTTCAGATTATTTATGGGCTTCCTTACGCGGCAGCCTCAAAAGTGGAGTGAGCGTCAGGTGGTGTCCGTTGACAAGCCACGAATGATTTTATCATTATTATTATTATTATTATTTTTTTTTTTTTTTGGGGGGGGGGGGTTAGCAGGCCCGTATCCAGGATTTTTCAAGGGGGGTGCGGTCACTAAAAAAACGGACCTTCGGTACCAGTACCAATGATGACACACACACACACACACACACACACACAATTATATATATGTATATATATATATTCTTTGGACGACCGAACTACAAAAGTTCTATAAGAATTTGCGCGCGAAGCGCGCCGCAAATCGTGAATTTTGACTGTTTTAATGACGTTTTAAAGTCTCGAGGAAATTTGTATTTTTGTCTGTTGCATGCAATCGCGTTACGGTATTTCATCTAGGAAATAATAAAAACTCATTTTGCCAGGAAGTTGCAAAGTTTAATTGTGTTCGAGACTCTGCGCGCGTAGCGCACCGCAAAATTGAGAATAGTGATTTTCCTGGTGTTGTTTTAACTTTTATTTTTTCTATTGTATACCCGCGTTAGCAGGCCTGAAGCCAGGATTTTTAAAGGAAGGGGGGATTGCGTTAATTAACAAAACGGTCCTTTGATACTGTCCCGGGAGGTGTAGCGACAATTAAAAGGTGGACACCATGCTCATACATGGACTTTCAAAATGGCCCCTAAACGAGTAATGATCATATGATTTTTTTCGGGCCTTAAAAACAAGTATTCCTTAAATGTTTCCTGCACCCTAAAGAAGTACTTCATCATGATTGAACAATATACAATTTTCCCAAATTTCGGCCTTTTTGATACCCTTTGATTATATACGCTCGTACATCACACTTTCCATATAATCCGTGAGAAAAAACGACCCCTATTACGCGTTTTCTTTAGCGAGTATGGTCACGGTGTCCACCTTTCATCCCATTGGATGCTGTTTGGAAGATGAAACATTCACTTTACTATACAGTATATCAACCGTTGGTATGCGAGTTTGTCAAAAACGAAAATAAATAAGAAAATTTTTAAAACAAAATTAATTGTAAATGTGAACCATTTATATTTTGCCTCCTTGTGGTAGGATATTTCCAGCATTTCCGAACTTTCAAATAATCATTTTAGATCTAATAATATTAAAGGTAGTAGATCCGATTCGCAAACATCTCCAATATCAGTCAAATGTCATATTAACCATCATGCTAAGAAGGTTTTCTTTGTGAAATTTGGAGGTCAGTGAAATTCAAAAATTAAACATCCGTTAGCCATTAGAAGAAGTTGAGTGCAAATTCAGACCTCAGGCTTAGTGCTCAGATGTTTTCCTATTTGATTTGATCTGTCTTAGTGTGCACACTAAGATACATACTGGAATGGTTATTTCTTATTTATTAAATTATAGTAGCATATTTGGTCACTAGCTGTCTCCAGGCATTTTCGAATTTGGGCTGCAAAGAGACCCACTACCTTGAAGTTAGAAGAGAGATAAGTAAATAATGATAAAATAAACAAACAAAAAAGAATGAGTTTCTTTTGTAATACTATCTGACAAACTTTTTACTTTACCATTTTACTTCATAGCTCAGCACTTTCCATTCTCTCTCATACCCTCTTACCCATTACATTTAAATGACATACAACTAAAATGAGTTTGCGTGCCTGCATAATACTCTTTGGAAATTATAAGTGAAAATGTTCTTAGGTTTTGGCTCACTTTAAAATGAGAACCAATAGAACTGTCACAACATGAGAAATGTATAAGTAATAATCAACACTACATTTCCGAATTTGGCCTGCAAAGAAATCCGCTACCTGTAAGTTAGAAAAGAGATTAGTAAATAATGATAAAATAAACAACAAAAAAGAATGAGTTTCTACCGCCGTATCCAGAACAGAGCCTGAAACGGTGCAGGCTCAAGAAATCGTTTGTACTATAATACGTCTTGAAGTACTGTGTGATACTGTTGACTCAGACTTCTACAAAGCTGTAAGTGAGAATTGTAATCCAATCCGACTCATTACCTGAGATATGTATGAAAATATTTGTCGATGCGTCACAATGCAGTCTAACGCACTCACAATGCTATCATACATAGGGTTTTTCTCTTGGTTGGTACTAGCAAAAGGGCTAGAAAAAGCAGCTATTATAATTCGTTAGGCATGCATAATGGCCCAATGAGTGTTACAAGAGAACTGGAGTAAGACAGGCCTTTCATTTTGTTTTGTCTCTCCTGATCGTTCGTAAGAAATGCTAACTCATGACCACCTTTTCACAATTTGATTGGAGCATGCATTCATAATGGAAAATAGTTGACATAATAATCTATCCCCAGGCATTATCATGCCAACATGACTGTACTTATATATACATGTACTATATCTTTGTGAGACGTAGATATAAAATGTCTCAGGTTTTCGATTAAAGTAATTTCGAGGCAATTTCTTTAATTTTTATCATATATGTCAACTTGAGGCTATTAGATTTTCATCCACTTACCTCTGTTCCTGTGAAAAAATGCAAGTGTCAACCTCAATGTTATCCACGAATCGCACGTACTCGGGCGGCCAGTGGAAAAAAACAAAAAACAAAAACAAACACCGGTCACACGCGCCAAGGGCCATGGCATGCAGTGCCAATATAATAATAGCTCGCACAAATTGATACATAACATTTGTGTTTGTGTGCATGGGGACGATCCGATGCTTCATACAACAAAAGGGTTTCGTACAATTATTGTTAACATTTTTAAACGTACTCTTCCACATTTACGTAGCATAATGTGTCTTTATATTTATTTGGATTGTTATCTTGAGAATTGCTAAAAACCGTTATTATAAAAAAGTGGACCTTTCAGATTTTTTTTTTTTTTTTGGGGGGGGGGGGGGGGTGCGTACGCACCCGACGCACCCCCCCCCCCCCCCCCCCGGCTACGGGCCTGGGGTTAGGATAACAGTGCTGCATGATATAATGATGATTGTGTACATATAGGCCGTGAGGGAAAAGACATTTCATTTCAATTCAATTCAATTCGATTTCATTTTCCGTTTCTGGAAATTTCTTTTGTTAGCATGCATACAAGTTACATCGATACATACATATACAGAGCACACATAAACACACAAGAGATATACAGCAATACAATGTCAATGTCATTGTCAGAAATACATAACATTAAAGGAATATTAATCTGTATAAATCAACGTTGTGTTGGGTGTGGTGTGCATTAACATACAGAAATATGTAAATATGTATCAGATTTATAATAACTATATAAAACTTTTAAACAATATAAATTAATACAACTTTATGTCTAAATAAGTGATTGTATATATAAAAATCTTGAAGGCAATTATTATATACGTGCGTGTGTGTGCGTGTATCTGTATATGTGTGTGAACGTACAAAAAATGTAAGTCAATGTTTTTTGACAAAACAGTATAAATTACATCCTACGATTGTTCTTTTGTTTTTGTTTTACAACAGCTAAGATACTGTATGATATAGTAATTTACTAGTCAAGTGTTTGGATGGCGTTAACAGCTGTCTGTGAAGGGTTAGTGTATAGGATCGCATTTGTATAACATCAAAAATCTACGGTATAAAGATGTTAAAAGCAATGACAGTATTCAGTGAAACATTGTGCCAACATCCATGTGACGTTTACATGAATGGTTAGTCCAGCGTGGCACGACATAACTATGTGCATGTATAAGGTTGAGCCAACATTGGTTCGAAACCAAGATGTTGACTCCACTAGGCATTAATCATCTACACAGTGTTCAAAAATTCATTCTGCCCCTTCCCCCGCAGAAAAGTGGTGTTTTGATGTGCTCATCACTTAATTTATGAAGAGTATTTTGATAATTTTCTCCTTCGTAGGCATTGTAAAGATATCATTGAGAAATTTATTTGAAATGTATTTTCCATGATGTTTGGATGAAGTAATAGAAGTGATGTCACAGAGGTTATTTGTAAAATATTTGGAGTGATTACTATAGAGGGTGAATCTAAAATGGAATACAGACATGTATTTTAAAGGTCCTGTTTACCGTTGAGAAGGGTGCTGTTCTTTATTCCGAAGGTTCGCTATTCCGAAGGTTCGTTATTCCGAAACACACACATTCCCTATACCTAGATGTCCGTTAATCCGAAAGTGAAAAAGGGTTCGTTAATCCGAACATTTGTGGCGTTATTCCGAAGGTTTGTTATTCCGAAGATTCGTTAATCTGAAAATGAAATTCAGAACAATGAACCTTCGGAATAACGAATCTTCGGACTAAAGAGCCTTCGGAATAACGAACCTTCGGAATAACGAGCTGTAACCGAGAAGAACAGTGATTTAAAAAATGTTCAAGATATCATTTTTGATGCGGGTGTAGGTCATTTCGTTGTATCACAAAACATCCTGCCATATAAAACGTTTTCAATGAAGCATGAAATATAAGGAGATATCACTATTTTTCTCACTAAACCATAACTGTAGACGGTTTAATCTGGAAACATTCTTATTATAACTATTGTACACATTTTGTATATCTAAAAATACATAACAGCGATGATAATGGTTCAAATATTTACATTGGTTGTTTCTATCCCTAACGCACATTTATAAGAACTATTTTGAAGCACCAGTGCTGGGTTTTTGTTTCATATGCAAAAGGTAAATGATGCCTTTACGTTAGAATATGAAATTTTGCATACATGTACTTTCTTTTCTATTCTCTTGTATAGGAAGTCGCTGGAAACGTCATAGATTGCCTGATTTTCTTTATCGATTATCATTTGTTGAAAATTTAGAATGATACCTTTCTTAAGAAAGTTTTCCTCAAACTTTAAAGGGATGGTACAGTATTGGTGGAGATGACAATTGGGCTTTTAACTTTTTGTGAGATACCAAGAAAACACTTATGAAATAGTACAGAGCATACCATTTTAAAAGGAATTCAAAGTTTATTAGATGAAAATCGGGTTTGGCATGACTGAAACATCCAAAAACAAAGTAAAACAAAGCTATCGTACAAAAGTGTGGGTCCCACACTTTATTAGAATCGCTCTGTTTTCGATATCTCAGCCATTTCAAAACCAATTTTGATCAAATAAACGTTGAATTCCTGATGGAATTACATGCTCTTTCATATTTTGTAAGAGGTTTCTCATTATCTCACCAAAAATGTTAGAAACCTGAATATAGGTCTCAACCAAAACTTTACGATCCCTTTAACCAACAATCATTATTTTCTTATTTGCCAAGGTTTTTTTTTTCTTTCTTTCTTTCTTTCCTTCTTTTTTTTAAGAGAAGGTTATCTTTAGTTTGGACTTCCCTTACTTTAAGTTTCAAACACAGACCTGTAAATTCATCTATTTCAGCGTTTGACGTTGTATCTCAGATCAGCAAAAGTTGTCGATTTCTACAGCCTGGATGCATTAGGATGCGTGCAGAAAATGCACAGAAATTGGTTAGGAATAACATATAGCACTAATACTAAAGTAGTCATATGAGCGGTTGAATTGGCAGAAAGGGATGGAACAAACTTTATGAACATCCCAGCTAGCAGACGGAGGTCAAAAAGACGTCTTAATTTGGTCGCAACTACATGGTCAAAGTGGTCGCAAGTCTGAAAATGACCAGGAAATGACGTGATTTCAACGTCTTTTTGAAACGAATTTATCGGACCTCCTGATGTGTTACGTCAGTTTTCCGATATATCTATTACCTAATATTGGTGACATATTGATGACGTAAAATTTATGTCAATTTTGCGACGTAATTTTTACGTCATAAACACGTATTAATGACGTAATCTACGTTGGTTTGCAACGTATTTATAGCGTTATTTAAATGACGTCTTAATACCGTAATATATACTTTGTTTTACAACGCCTTTATGACGTCATATGAGCGACGTATTAACGTGAAATTTTCTTCGGTTTTGCGACGTATTTACGACGTCATATTAGCGACGAACTAAAGACGTAAAATTCAAGTCAATTTTGTGACGTATCATTCACGTCGTGTTTACGACGTATAAGTGAAGTAAAATTTACGTTGCTTTGCAACGTATTTATCACGTCATATTAATGACGTGAAATTTAGGCTACATTGTTTTGCGACGTATTTAAGACGTTATATTAGCCACATATGAACGTTATTTTCACATCAGTTTTTTCGATGTCTTTATGACGTCATATAATTAGGCCTACGAATTATAGTTTTATAGTTATATCAGTTTGCTTTGCAAAGTGTTTATCACGTCATATTAATGACGTATTATAACTTAAATTTACGTTGTTTTGCGACGTATTTATAACGTTGCATTAGCGACATATAAAGGTTCTGCTCACATCAATTTTGCGACGTCTTTATGACGTTATCTTATTAGGCCTACGAATAGAGTTTTATAGAGTTATCGGTTTGCTTTGCAACGTGTTTATCACGTCATATTAATGACGTATTATAACGTTAAATTTACGTTGTTTTGCGACGTATTTATGACGGTATATTAACGACATATGAACGTTATGTTCACGTCAGTTTTGCGACGTCTTTATGACGTCATATAATTAGGCCTACGAATTATAGTTTTGTAGAGTTATATCAGTTTGTTTTGCAACGTATTTATCACGTCATATTCAATAATGACGTATTATGACGTTAAATTTACGTTGTTTTGCGACGTATTTATGACGTTATATTAGCGACATATTAACGGTATGTTTACGTCAGTTTTGCGACGTCTTTATGACGTCATATAATTAGGCCTACGAATTATAGTTTTATAGAGTTATATCAGTTTGCTTTGCGACATACTGTCGTAAGAATGACGACATTTTCACGTCATTACTGTCGCCAGAAAGACGTCGAAACTGTCAACAATAAGACGAATTTTTGCTCAAATGGAAGATATAAAAATGACGTCATTATTTAGACTTCAGAAAGGCGCAATAATTGTCGTTTGTTTAACGTAAATAAGCAAAGAACGCAGACATCATTCAGACGTCTTAAACCGACGCCAGAAAGTCCTATTTCTGCTCAAATGGATGACGTCTAAAAGACGACATATTTGTGACGTCTTTCTGACGTGATTTTGACGTCATTTCGAAGTCGTCGCCAGTTGGTTTATCATATTTCAGTTTAAGATCTAATAAAGCGCCTGTGAGCACCTCAAGGTACAATCATAACAAAAAATCTTACCTACCCTACTCCTCTAAGCCTTATATCTACACGTCTACCACCTATTCATATATAGTTGCTAGCACTGCTGTATCACGTTTTTATATTAGGGGGAAAATTTGTAATGCTTTATGACATGGTTACTAAACTAGGTCACAGTAGGCTCAATCTTGAAATATATAAATACATGTATGTGTTCATAAAAACACGCTGAAGTATGAATAGCAAACATTTTTTTAACAATAGAATGCACAATTTCTGACACTTTTATGATTATGATCAGAATGTTTACTTTTTCAGACGTGAACAACGACCTGTTGTGACCTCGCTTCCATTTTCTTTCAGAATAACTCTTGATTACGTTTTTTACCTTAGCATACACGAAACTTTGCAAGTAACGATATACTGCACACCTACCACACCCACACAAACACATAAACACACAACACACATTGCACGCACTCGCACATACACACAAGAGACGCACACACAAAGTGCATGGAACGTGCGATCATTGCACTTTCAGACGCCCGCCCTCGAGTTTTCGGTACAAAGAAAAAAACACACACACACACACACATTGAAACATTGCTGATAGATTCGGTACTTTTGTCCAGGCTTGGTATGGAGCTATATAGGACACCATAATATGATGGCTATCATCGTTCAAACGTATAGTGATATATCAGTTTCCTATAAATGCATATTATAAAAACGCGCCGTAAGTAGCGTCTGTGACTCTGAACAGATGCTTGATGTTAGACCTCAAATTTGGCTAACATCGGGTAGATAAATTTTCTTTTCGTTATTTAAATGAAATCAATTTGTGCCAAATAACAACACATTATAAAACGATCGTTTCAAGTCAAATGTGCATTACTCATAAACTCATGAACCCGCCTGGGAATCTGATTCCAGTTTATGCCAGGTGATTTTTTTTTTCCATTATCTTCTATTGATTCCATATTCAATACAATTTCATGACAGATCAAGTCACATGTATTACAAAATCCTGATTGTTTCTATAATCGATCATGAAGTTTCATATAAGTTATGACGAGTATAACAAGAACTCGAGTTTTGGAGCGCGCTCGGTAACCAGCTAACACGTGTGAATACGGCTGGTGTTCTTACAAACAAACAAACACACAAATAAACAAATCAGTGTTTTAATATTCAATCATTTATCTTCATCATTTCATTGAATCGACTTACAATAAGGGTGCTATAGGCCATGTGGGCATTGAAGGGAGGGATCGTGTAGGAATATATTGATAGTCGCAATGCTTATTTAGACTGATGATAATGATGAAGCTGAAAATATGCAAGAGATTTCGTGAAGTTATTGATGGATTGGTGACATGAAAAAAATAAGTATTGCTAGTGCAATATGGTGGAGGATAGATTGCTTGTGGTAATATGTATACGATGGTAATACGAGTATAATAGCAATCATGGTGATGTGATGATAAGATGATATCCAGTTGTGAAATGATAGTAATGATGTTTATGGCCGTGCATGGTAATCTAATAAATTTGATTGAAGCAATGATGGTAGTGATGATTGGTTGATATTAAAGGAAACCAAAACCCAAAAGAGCAATATGGATTGAGTGAACGCAGCAACATTAGTGAAAGTTTGAGGAAAATCTGACAATAGATGCAAAAATTATTCATTTTTATAGTTTTGGTGTTCTAATCACTGGATAAGGAGATTACTAGAGTCCATGACGTCATGTGTGGACAACAATGTAAAGAAAACATGAAGAGAATTCCACAAAGAAATCATTTTTCATGAAAATTACACATTCCATCAACTTAATTGATACTGACATAACTTATGTTAAAGGCAGTAATCATTCCCCCTACTTTCTGAAAGCGGATTTTATAGTCAAATGTTCTTTCATTACGCAAGAAAAGTGAAAACATGTTTTATAATTTTCTTTATATTTTCTTTATGTTGTTGTCCACACATGATGTCATGAACTTTAATATCCCCTTATCCAGTTGTACCAACATCAACGGTTAAAAATTCATAACTTTTGCATCTTTTACAATATTATTGTGCGATTTTCCTTTAACTGTCACTGATGTGTTTTACTAATGTTGCTGCTTTCACTCTTAAAACCACATTTCTCTATGGGTTTGGGCTTCCTTCAGTGATGGTCGTTTTGGTAGAGGTAACGAGGTACGTGATGAGGAGAACTATAGGATTGGCAATGACAAAGTGACCAGCATAAAAAAAAATATAGACCTATATATTTATATCGATAAATCAATTCAAACCGTACGTGATATTAGAGGAATTTCAAATGAAAATGAGTTGCTGTTTGCTTTATAAATGCTGTTTCAAAATGCCTTTATAAAGCTGATTGAATTATTATTTATTTAATTAATATTAATTTTATCGATCGAAATCGATGACTACTCTCCCCCAGCTTCTCTTCCCTCCCCCATCTTCACCTTGAATGTTAGTGCATGAGAATTTAATCATATATCTTGATCTACATGAACCTGAACTAAAAAGGAGCCTAGAACTGCGCCTTTCTGAATCATTTTTTTTAAAGCACAATCATCGTGAGGTTGGAGAAGTATAAACCCAAATTAACCAAGTAGTGTATTCATGTTACCCAATTAGACCTAATGCCCACTTCGAATCTGATTCTGCGTTGCTTAATAAACATGATCAATGTTAACAATAGCAATTGCTGCAGCTGTACGCCTATAATAGGCCTATATAGTACTTAGATATATCATAAGAGTTCCAAGATTTCCAATTTACTTTTGCAAGATATTGATGAAAACTTCGAGTTTGCATCTTAACAACAATTTGTACTCCATGACTGAATTTCTCTTTTCTAATTTTTGTTTCGAGACGCTCAGCGCTTAGAAACATTGTAATAAGCGCTTTATAAATGATATTTATCATTATTATTAACAACGTACGTCTTGCAAGACAAAGGAAAAGTGTCAGCAGACGGCGAACAAAACCGCAGGAATACCAGGCGTGTAAGCACCGGCAGACGGCAAAGCAGAACGCGATGCCGATGGCGAACACGCACAGACACACACACACGCACACACACACACACACGCACACAAACCCGCTGTTATGACAGTTCACAAGGCGGCGTGCCATTCTCACATTCTAATCTGATTCTGTGGTTAGCAGACGACCATGGTACTGTATACAAGAAAGCAACACATGCCGAACTCCACGCGCAACCAACTAGTACACTGATAGTCTTTGCTCAAGTGCCACAATTGGCAATTTCGACGCGTTAGGGTTGCGGAAAAAAAAAAAAAATCGCGGACCGGCGCACACACACACTTTACATGGATCAAATGTCCCACTCTTTTCCATGCAAAGTGGGAGGGAAGTGGCAGCAAAAATATGACGAATTTTTGTTCTTGTTTTTGCTTGTTTGTTTGTTTTTTCTTGTCAGCCGACTTTAATCAGACATTAAAAGTATGAAGACTTTTTTGTTGTTGTTTCTCTTGTCTTTTGATGTTCTTTCCTCTTGACTGACAGACGATTTTGCCCCCCCCCCCTTTCAAAAACGTAGCGCAGCCCTGAATAATGCCCAAATAAATTCAATAAAATGCTAGTAAGGATATCCATTTCTTGAATAACGTAGTAGATATTTTCCTGTAGCTACTGATTGTATTCTTCAATTTTCTTGATTTAAGTCAGTGAAGCAATCATCACAGGGGCATCGTTCCGTTTTAATGATGGGGGTAGGGGAGGGACTTTGAGTTTGAATATCTGTGCGAGGGAGCGGAGCGGCCTGGGGGGAGGGGGATACTCCCACACGAGGAAAATTTGGCATTTTCAGACCTCAAATTCAGCGATCTGGTGCACACTTTTGGTGAAATTTGGGATTTTTTCCCATAAAACAAACACAAGTAAGAAAAAGAAATATTCATAGATAATTGAATGACTACATCGTGGTATTTCAGCTCTTGCTCCGCCTGTGCACGTCACCTCCCTGGCCTGTGCGACATCACTGTGAAGGCCTACTAAATAGTAGGGCCTATCACCGGCGTAGCCAGGATTTGATCGGGGACCGGTTAGATGCGAGGGAGAGATGCGAGCGAGGGGGGAGGGTGTGGGAGGGGGGTTCCCCCTCCCACAGTGAGAACTTTTTGCACATTGATATTGTAAATGGTGCAATTTGATTCATTTTTTTGCGTGTTCTATCGACTTGAAAGAGTCCAACATGTTTAAGGTAGCAGTACATTTTATGTAGATTATTATTGAACAATTTTGCCTATAAAATGGTATCATTTGGAGAAACTTCTTGCCTTAATTCTAACATTGAAGATCATGAACGCGATCATGAATTTTGACATTGTACAGTCCAAAAGCGGCCATTTGTAGCTATTTTTTTTTTCGCTTTGGAAATTAAGGGGGGCGCACTGGGCGCATTTGCTGGCAATTTAATACTGGCAGCAATATCAGGAGAATGACATAACGATTAAATGCGAGCGAGGGAAGCGAGCGAGCTTGAAAATTTTGACATTTTACAGTCCAAAAACTGCCGTTTGTAGCTACATATTTTCGCTTTGAAAATTAAGGGGGGGGGGGGGGCCGGGGGGGGGGGCACCGGGCGCAACTGCTGGCAATTACCCGGCAGCAACATCAGGAGAATAGCATTACGATTGAATGCGAGCGAGCGAAGCAAGCGACCTTGAAAAATTTGACATTGTACAGTCCCAAAACGGCAGTTGGTAGCTACATTTTTTTTCGCTTAGGAAATTAAGGGGGTGGGAGAGCACCGGGCGCAACTGCTGACAATTACTGGCAGCAACATCAGGAGAATGACATAACAACTAAATGCGAGTGAGCTAGAAAATTTTGACAATACACAGTCCAAAAACTGCCGTTTGTAGCTATATCTTTTTCGCTTTGAAAAACAAGGGGGGGGGGCACCGGGCGCAACTGCTGGTAATTACCCGGCAGCAACATCAGGAGAATGGCATGACGATTAAATGCGAGCGAGCGAAGCGAGCGAGCTTGAAGAATTTGACATTTTACAGTCCAAAAACTGCCGTTTGTAGCTGTACTTTTTTCGCTTAAGAAATTAAGGGGAGTGGGGGCGCACCGGGCGCAACTGCTGGCAATTACTGGCAGCAACATCAGGAGAATGACATAACGATTGAATGCGAGCAGGGAGGTGTTTCTCTTCCCACCTCCCTGATGCGAGCGAGCTTGAAAATTTTGACATCTTACAGTCCCAAAACTGCCGTTTGTAGCTATATTTTTTTCGCTTTGAAAAATAAGGGGGGGGCGCACCGGGCGCAACTGCTGGCAATTACCCGGCAGCAACATCAGCTGAATGGCATGACGATTCAGTGCGAGCGAGCGAAGCGAGCGAGCTCGAAAATTTTGACATTTTACAGTCCAAAAACTGCCGTTTGTAGCTGTACTTTTTTCGCTTTGGAAATTAAGGGATGGGGGCGCACCGGGCGCAACTGCTGGCACTTACTAGCAGCAACACATATCTCGTAAACACATTTATGATGTAATCTGTTGAAATTTCAATCCCAGAAGTGTATACTATTTTTGTAGGGGAGGGGGATCCTCCGTTAATTGAAAGTATCTAGATATCTCCTCCCACCCAAGGAACATTTGCGTTTCTTTAAACTGAAGTAACAGACCTGGTGCACACTTTGGATGAAACATTTTGAAATCTGTCAATCTAAAGTGTATAAGTAGAAATGATTGAACGGGGAGGGTATGGGAGGGGTTAGGCCTATCCCCCTCTTACGCGAGGGAGATTTTGTATTTTCAGAATTGAAATTCAGCCATCTTTGGGGGGGGGGGTATAATGGTACTTGGCAGAATAACGAAGAACGGTTTCCACAGAAGTCGAGTTGTAGTGGCAAGGTATAGTGACAGCTCTTCATGCAACCCGGGATAACTTGTGACATGCGACAACTAACACACTAGTTTTCCTCTGATCAAAACACTATTGAGAACAAATTGCTGGATAAAGGTGAATATATTTTTCTATAGTTTTATTCACTTGAATAAATTTGTTCCGCGAGATCAGTTTTGTACATTATGTGTTAAAAACCTTAACATAAAACAGTAACAAAGCAAACAAGGTTAAACAAACAAGCACAGTTTTTTTTCTCCGTACGTGTCTCTATGACAATCTTTGTGGACTTTAATAACATATGTTCCGTAATTCCAATCGGCCATATAGAATATCATCTTTTATGTCTAACCCAATTCCTTTGGAGAGTAAACAATAAACATTATCAGAAACGCAAGGTTTATAAGGACCGTATAGGCGGAGATTAAAAACTTGAAAGTTCATCTCGTATTGAAGGAAATTCTACCTTTTAACTTCAGTTACCTCACAGGAATAGATTAAGCAAACCGTACTTTAATTGAAGACAACCCAACGCTTACTAACTATAAATCTCACAACATAGGCCTACATATCAGAGCACTTCTGAAACCCACGTCAATCAGATGTTAACATACTGTAGCCTTTGAAAGTTCAAACATAATTGGGCATAATGATGCCGACAATTTGAATAACTTCCTGAGATTTTTTCTTAAAGATTCTTTTGTATATTTTATTACCATTTACACACCATTCATATTTGCAGAAATCAAAATGAGTTCAGCCCTTCCTTTTCGTAGAGATATTTCTATTTATTTTGCTCACCTTTTTTCCATCTTTGTCAAGTTAATGGCTTCATATCTGGCCCCTACTAAGCACAATGACATGATAAGCAACGTTATTTTCCAAAAACATAACAGGCTCATAAATACAGTTGTAAAATTCATTCTGGATCACGGCACACTTCAGGTTTTATACATTTTTACCAACGTGTGAAAATGATTTGGTATAAGGTACAATATCCTTTTCAGTGTAATTCCAAGTAGGTCCTATTCACTGGAAAAAGAAAAGTGAAAATCTTTTCGTACTATTCTGGAAAACTGTTAGAATGTCTGGCCTTTTCTGTGGGATTGTTTAATTAGGGATTAAAGAATCCATTTTTCCGTGAGATAAATGTTGCATATCAATAAAATTGGCTGCGAATGAACTTGTCTTATTAATCGATTGATGTATGTTTGTAAACAGGTGAACTTTCTTGTGTTTTTTGCACATCTCCCATGAAAACAAAAAGAAATCTGGTTAATAGGTCTGAATCATTAATCTAAAGCAATGTTCATTAGATTAAAGGAGGTACTTGCATATGGCAAAATATGGGAATCGACACCCGTTCCTTTTGTTTTTTCTGGAGGCAAATGAATTATACTAACTGAGCAAAATCACTGCCAATATGGAGAGGGTAAATGTGTTGCAATTCCTATGACTGAAACTCGTACAAGGCTGTTAACGAACTCGTTTGTTATCTAGATCTTTGGGTAACTCATGCGTATCGAGTTGCTCGGCATGGTGCACTCGTTCACGCCTACGTCCATGGCCCTACAGACTGTGTTGTATCTCAAGGAGGTGGGAAGAGCACCTCCCTGGTTGCATGTAGCTGGTTGCCATCTGGTTGTGTGGCTACTATAGTAGTTCAACATCGGAAGCATGCGTTACGGTCGATATTGCTCTACATGCATTGGCGTGCGAGAGAAGTACGCGAGCGCTGCTAGCACTGTTCAGCAGTATGCTCTCGTCACGAGGCGAGCGTGTATGGAACGCCATTAAGGAAACAATACAAAATTCATTTCACTCCAGCCAATATTCATTTCACTTTTAACAAATACATTTCACTCACCAATATTTATTTCACTTTTTACAAAAATACATTTAACTTTTACATAAAAATTCATTTCACTTTTCACAAAAATACATTTCACTTTTAAATAAAAATACATTTCACTTTTGAATAAGAATTCATTTCACATTTCACAAAAATGCTTTTCACTTTTAAATAAAAATACATTTCACTTTTTACAAAAATACATTTCACTTTTAAATAAAAATTCATTTCACTCTTCACAAAATGTATTTCACTTTTTAACCAAATTCATTTGACTTTTCACAAAATTTCATTTCACTTTTCAAGAAAAAAAAAATAAATCATTTCTTCTTTCCGTAAAAAAAAAAAAAAAATCATTTCACTTTGGCGTACCATATCACTCTGACGAAACCATTTCACTGCACTAAAACCATTTCACTCTGATAAAACCATTTCACTCCGATCAAAAAAATACGTTCCTCTCTTTTCCCGGCCAAAAGGTGGCGCCAGTCTGACAGGAGTCGCTGCTATGGCACTTTGTTAACACCAAAGAGCGTACAACCCTAAGGGCCGTTCACGCGGTTTTGCGGCAGCGGCAGCGGCGGCGGTTTGCCGCTAAACTCTGCCGCAGCGGCACGCTGGCACACTGGAGCGGTTTGCCGCGCGTAATCTGCAAATTAGATTGTTGCCCTTGGGCACCTGCAGTTTACTAGTAATCAGTTACATAATTATCATGCACATGTATACCGTGAATACATTCCCCATGGATCTGAGAATTTACAAAATCACTTTTCCAAAACGAAACAAACAATAAAGGAAATCAAGGATGCGTAACATGCAAGAAGATTATTGGACAATCAGTACTGGAATCTCAGCTTTTCAACTTTTTGCTTAAAAAAAGAACACTTTCAACACAGACTGTTCAATGAAACTGCAAAATATTCCTTGTGTTACTGATATTGGTATGCACGCAGAAATTATTGCATCGGACCACTGCCATACTGAGAAGGCGGTACATAGTAATGTGTACATCCAACACCTCAATATCTCAAATATGATCTGCGAATGTCACATTATCCTTGTTCTTGTTTTATTTTTATTTTTTTTATTTATTATTATTTTTTTTTTTACAAAATTAATCAGCATCCAAAGTAATGATATCTTATCTTGTTTCATGTTAATGAGAAAATGACTAGTATTTTTTTTTTCTTGTGTCGGTAAAGTAGTCAACTGTATGAAAGATGAGCTCTTTAAAAAAATAGAAAAACCAGCAACATACTTCTTTACTTGTTATTCCAATCTTTAACCATAGAATGGTATACCGGTATTATGATATAGATATATTTTTTTTTTAATCATCATGATTTTGTCATTCATTTTCACGTGCATGTTTGTGTAATGATTTTTGTACTGCATATAATAACTCACTCTTCCTACTGCGCCTTGAGCACGTTAGTCATGTGGAATTGGCACATTAAATGTATACTGTATTATTATTATCAATATTACCGATGAACTCTATATGGATGAAATGTTAATGTTTGATTTGATTTCTGTCATAGTTCATGCTCTTTTTGGAAGTGTAGTTACAAAGGTGAGGGGATGTTTTAGAGAATATGCCTACCATTCACTCTCCTACTCAAACCTACTAGATCTACGTATGTAGAGTATAATGTAATCCACAAACGGCCCATAATAAACTCACCCACACACTGTACTCCCAGCTATGTAAAAACAAGAGTAGCATTTTCACTCTCCACAACATGTGTTTTATATTATGCATGGGGAAGAAATTAATGGCAGTTTTGCATCATCTTAGAAATAACAAACAAACAAACAAAAACAAAAACTACACACACACACACACACACACACGATGTCAGTTTGGATTTCAAATTCATACATCTGCATTACACCATCAAATCTACGCTTTCAGAAATCTGGATAGCATTTTAACAGACAGTCGATTTCCAAGTGAACCACACAACTGTTGGGTAAATTAACGGGATTACCAAAAGCCAACTGAGGTCGGTTTTATCTTAAGCAAGTTTTGTGGAATCGCACTAAATCTTTTCTTCGAAATTTAACCACCGAATGAAAACATTAGTTAACGGGAATTTTAAGCAACTTATGTCGGTAAATGACAAACATCACTCGAAATACACATCAAACAATGTACATACACTAATACAAACCACACATGTCAAATTTAGCACTTGAGACACTAATTCAGGACAAGTGTTCCAACATACAATCTCATTTGATGTGATCTAATTTGGCAGTCTGTTGCACAAATAAAGTACAGTGGTATACTGTTAACATTTACGAAAGGAAGTAATATAGCACATTCACATGTAAAATGAAAATTCACAAGATCTGACACTGTATGAGCAACTTTGTAAATCTGAATGAATAGACACGAGTTGTCAAAACAATACAGTAATGGTAGTATGGTACTGGATTTATGAATGATTGAAGTACATGTATGATAATTAACACCAATGTAATTTGTATCTTGGACCAATTTTCTATAAGCATATTATTCTCATCTCCTACATCTGAAATAAAGAAGGATTAATTCAGTGCAAATTCATAGCAGATATGCATACTTTACAACATGAAACAAATCAGTTGTTTACATTTCACTTTCAAACCTCATAAGGACCAATCTCTCTAAGTAATTAGAAACAAAAAGTAATTGTATTACATGTACATGGGTCTAGGGCAATTACCCCCCGGGCAATTACCCCGGACCCTTCCCCTGGTTCTAATCCTAATCCTGAACCTAATCCTAACCCTAACCCAAACTCCTAACCCTTGACCTAATCCTAACCCTAATCTTGACTCTTACCTTACCACTAACCAGTATTTAGCCAGGGGGTAATTGCCCTCTGGGGCAATTGCTCGGATACGCGTGTACATACATGTAGGACAGGAAAAATATAGGACAGAATAGGATTGAGAGAAAAGAGCAGTACAGAGTTCATCAAATGAAGTGAGCAAGAAAGAGCGGATACATAGATGTGGATGAGGCTTGAGATTTACAATGATATGGACATGTATTAAAGTTACAAACACAAACACAAGAAAATCAGGATAAGCAAAGGAATATACAACAAAAATGGGCACCTAGGTGCTTACATGGTTCAATTTAACTAGTCAGATAACAAAATCAAGTAGCAAACAGAATAGCAACATATTACGCATATAATGCAATGACCCGTTATGAGTTATCTGACATCAAATACTAATTTAATGCAAGGAAAGTACAAACTGAGTGTTCAAAGTTATACATGTAATGAAAATAATATTCGATGCCATGTCAACTTTATAGATGTGGGTTTCCAAGATAAACTTGAAGCTTTCAAAAGTCTGTAGTAACATGCTTCAGGTACACTATAAAGTGCTTGTTCTACTGCTAATTATTTTACTCATTGCAATGCAGCATAATACAATATTGCATCCATACTCCAAAATCAAATACACACATGTGACAGGTACTATGTAGGTGCATAGTGAAAAGGTGGAATTTCATCACATTTTTGAATATGTAGTATGTTGGCTACTGGCCTAGCTGGGAGCAATGCACAGAATTCTTGTGTTGTGGGCCTGTACATGTATAAGCTATCATATTTCTCCCGAGTCGAGTTCTAACTGCGAAGTGATACACAATAGCCTGCCTTGTATGATAATCATGAAGAACTTGATCACTTCTTACGAGCATAGATGAAATTGCTTGGGGTACATCTTCACTGCTCAAGTGATACATGACGGATGCCAGTTGAAGACAATTATATCTTGTGTTTTCAAATTACCATTCACATTATAAAGATTGAAAGTAGTTTGATCCACAATATTTTGGTTAAATTTTTCTATAGATTTTGTTTTTCATTACCATGGAAGCACATTAATTACATACCACATTACCTGTAATAGTGGCCACATATGCCAAGTTCCAGGTCAAAAAAAAAAAAAAAGCAAGAGAGTTGTTGTAACTTGGGTTGGAACCAGGTGCAAGCATGGTTAGCAACAATAGTGTTGACAGATATTTGGGCCAGGTGAGGTCATTTAGGACTAGTTTCCATGGCGATGTCACAGTTTGGTGCTCTATACATCCCTTGTCAACTTGTACACACTACATATGTGTGGGCGTGGTGTGTAATAATGGTATTAGCAGCTTTTCACATATTCCATACTTGTCTACATTATCATAAGTTAAACTAACTCCTTGAAAAGTGAATACATGTTTCAAAGAAGCATTGACCACTAATAGTATCAATATAGGTGTACCTTATCATTCATACATGGTACAGGTGTATAGTCAAAATACAACAATATCCATCATATGGCAAATGGCTTGTAAAATAACATGGCCACTGTTATGAGGAGACCACAATTAAAGGTCAGTGCCTATTTCCCTATAACACTGTAAGTACTTCTCAAGCGAATGTTGTTTATTATGCAGACTTGATACAGGAAGGGTGGAGATGATAAATAAATGGTTGCATTATGGTTGACTCAGCAAATTTAGAAAATAAGGGATGGATGCCAGAGTTTCAAATCCTCCTTGTTTGCACAGGAGTCCCTTTTAAAATGGTCTCACTGCCATGCAATGTGGCCAGCAGTTGCGATTTAGAACGAAGATCAACTTGAAGACAAGATCAGCTGCACCCACAACGCCTTGAGGACTGTGCCCTGAGCTCCACAACTGCAGATACATGTACGTGAAGAGGGTATAATTTGCTTTCCCCAATAAGGAGGATGAAGGGCTGTTTCTGCGGATGTTCTGTGTCGACCACGTATGAGCAGTTAAAACAGTCCTTCCTGGAAGAATGAAAAAGGCAAGCATATATGGAAACAGCGTGTAAACATTTTGAAGACATATTGATGTGCACTATTTTCTTATGCCCTTATACACACGATATTTCCAGTAATTTTGTATCATATATGTACTAGCAACTCCAGCAAACTAGAAGCAAGAGTGACCAAGATCAGAAGGTCATTCTTCAAAGCTGAAGATATACTATGCACATACAGGAGTGAGTCAAACATGATATCTGGAAACAGGGGGCACAATTGTATCAGAAGGGAATGGGGAGGTAGTACAGGCCTGTAAGAAAGCTACAGATCTCAACAGAACAATTCACACAATTCTGGCCTTCATGGTGCTATCTGTTTGTTTGTTTGTTTTTTCCCCATGTCTGGCTTAATCAAAAGCCAGAACTATCTTTGCAAAGAAGTGTAACTTTGTCTAAAGTCAATTTTTTTTTACCAACCCCCCCCCCAAAAAAAAAAAAAAAAATAAATAAATAAATAAAAGTGACACACAATTCTACATTCAAAGTTACATTTGACTTGCATTTTCATGTCCTCCGAAACTGATTAAATTGGTACCAGTACGGGCAAATTACTAGACCTAGGCACCTATGGTATACACTATAATATACACTATTGAAATGATTGATTGGTCCACGCTGCATATTGTGATACCTGTCAAATGTATGGGATGTTGCCATATACATTATAAAGAAAGAGAAGAATCTACATACATGTACATTTCCTTGGAATGAAGGGGCAGGGTAAAGATTATAAGATGTGCCTTCACAGAAAGTTAAGTTCACTCTTTAGTTCTAGGTGACATACAAAATATGTACCTGTGTTGTCATTAGAATTATCTGGTACGGTACAATACATGTACCATCACTTCCAAAAAAAAAAGTTGTTTTTTTTTTCCTCTCACAGGAGTAAGGTCAAGTTCTGAACAATGGTTATGGTATGAATGTACCTAGAATGTCAATCTTTTGAATAATGCACTTTCAGTAAATCCTGAAAGCTAAAACTCACAGCTTTCCAGTCAATGAGTGAGCTTGCATCAAAGCCTGGTCAGAGATGCAGCCTCCTTTGCATGGTCTTTCCGCATTCGCTGAATAGGAGGGAAGCAGATTCAATAACTGTTTACCTGAAGGTAAATGATATTCACACAAGTGAGATGTTATACAAATGATGTGTTATACAATGCATTATTACGTTATTTCCTTATATGAATAGGGGGAACTTTTTACTCAGCACAAAGAAAATGTAATATAAATGGGTCTCTTTTAAAAAGCACCTTAGCCCTTCACTCCAATAACCAACACCACATGCAGGAATTGATTGCCTGAACTTTTGGTATCTGATTTTTGCTCTTAAATTGCTCATTTTGCAGTACAGTGTAAGTGCTACTAAAATGCCAAGTGCTTATATCAATGAAACTATTCATGAAAATATACATTTTGTATTGCTACCAACATGAATTAACGCACTGGATTACCTGCAGAACACAATACAGAGGTTCATCTTTCCTACCGAAGAACACAAAGGACTGGCACAGCCTCCTAGAAGAAGTAGTGGCTGCTCCAACCCTTGATACAATATGTCAAGGGTCAGCAGTTAACCAACCACTGCATCACTGGGCATTTTTGTGATTGAGGGTACCACCTATCGGCACCCTATGAATTTGCAGCTCGTTTATTCCAAAAGTATAAAACAAATTTGCCTAAGTTTTTCCTCAAATAAGCTGTAAATACTGCAGTTTCAAATCTCGTGACTCTTCTGTTGATTCTGAATCTCCGTTATAAAATTAAGCAATTTTTCTTCGCGTGGCTGAAAAAGGGTACCTCACGATCTGCACCCCTTCCCTCCATAGGTAATACCTGTGAATTTCATAGTCTGCGTTGTTACTGAGTGGATATGTAATTGAAACATGTTTAGTTTGTTTTGTTGGCTTGATTTTCGTTTCTTTGTTACGGTTTTCATAGCTATGAAATGGCACTTAATCCCACGCGTACCTTTTTGTTCTATACGCAAACAGCCATGATACGCAGGGTGTCGATGTACCCTGCCGATAGCTTGTACCCTTACCACACATTGAAGAAACCGTCCAAGTCTATTGATTGTGGGAAATGTGGGCATCTTTGGAAAGGCAAGACAAGATAATGCACATGCTTACCAGCTACAGTACAGTTACAGTTAAAGTGATTTTAAAACATTACCCTTAACTTGGTCAGACTCAGCCTGATAGGATTTGATTCACTTTCTAACAAGACAAATCAGTCCTACTTCACTGCCTGTCTGATAATGCGAGACTGAACGCGAGTAAATTCAAGTAGATCGGCTTTGTCATGCCAATGTCAATGGACAAAGTTGTGGTTATGTGTACGCATTTATACCAGTGCGGTGATAGCATATGGCAGTAAAAAAAAAAAAAAAAAAAAAAAAAAGACTACGTAGTACGTGACCTAGATCTAGGCCTGTATAGAGGCAGAGTCAATACCCAGAACATACCTTTTAGGGCCTAACGCGCGTTAGGTCTAGAAACTCGAGACTAGAGTCTAGAACTATGTCTAACGTTAACAGTCAGAGTATCAGGCCTAGAGGATAGGTGTTTCTGTTGTTGTTTTTATTTGAATCTATTTGTCGTTTACCATTGATAATTTTTTCCCTGTATTAATTTACGCCATAATTTTACTTATGAATTACTTTAGAAACTTCTAATTCCAAAATTTTCCCTAGGCAGGGCCTGCATTATTTTAATTTTATTGGGAACAATTCAAAAATACCAGGCAGTACTCTATGATATCAAATATATCTAACGTTAGAGTGTCTAGTCTACTAAGAAGCATATTATAATTAGGTTGTATACGTCTACGTAACTTTTTTTTTTCTAATGAGGATGTTAGGCCCTACCGCCTGCCTACCGCTATACAATCGACCATATTGTGGTCCATTTATCATATGAGAAGTCCTCCACATTTATGGACCCATACATTACTGGTCATTAGTAGGTGTGGGACTTTAGACGGACAGTAGGAGTGCTCCTACTGGACCTAGCAGTTCTAGATCTACTCTAGAGTAGACTTCAAGGCTTCAGCACCACGTTGGCAGAATACTATATCAGACATAGATAGGCGTATATGGGACTGTGATATTGATAGACTGCTTTCTTTCGCTAGAGAGTCTGCGTACGTGCAAGAGAGTGACCGCTGTCAAGGGTCGAAACAAATGGCAAAACCTCGAGAAAACCAAACGAGCAACTTACCATTTAGCCCGATTTCATCACCAATGGTCTCCAATTCGATATTTTCCTCAGGAGTGTTTTTGTGAACATAATTGAATTTAGTGCATTTACAAAAGTTGTCTTTTCTGGACGTCTTCGTTCCGCACCTTTTGGCCGGGAAAAGAGAGGAACGTATTTTTTTTTTTTTTTTATCAGAGTGAAATGATTTTAGTGCAGTGAAATGGTTTCGTCAGAGTGATATGGTACGCCAAAGTGAAATTATTTTTTCAACGGAAAAATGAAATGATTTTTTTTTCTTGAAAAGTGAAATGAATTTTGTGAAAAGTCAAATGTTTTTGGTTAAAAAGTGAAATACATTTTGTAAAGAGTGAAATGAATTTTTATTTGAAAGTGAAATGTATTTTTGTTTAAAGTGAAATGTATTTTTGTGGAAAGTGAAATGTATTTTTGTGAAAAGTGAAATGAATTTTTTTTTAAAAGGGAAATGCATTTTTGTGAAATGTGATATGAATTCCCATTTGAAAGTGAAATGTATATTTGTGAAAAGTGAAATGAATTTTTATTTAAAAGTGAAATGTATTTTTGTAAAAAGTGAAATAAATGTTGGTGAGTGAAATGTATTTGTTAAAAGTGAAATGAATATTGGCTGGAGTGAAATGAATTTTGTATTGTTTCCCTAATGGCGTTCCATAATCGTGCGAACGTCATGGCTCATGCATACAGTATGTAGCCTATAACCTAGGTGGGGATGCAGCTGGTCTGATGCGACGAGACTACGAGCAATGGATGCGCGCGAATACACCGCCTATGATCCAGTTGTTTGTCGTTGTTTTCTTTTTTTTTTTATGGATGGCAGTCTTCTTACACACACACACAAAAAAAAAAAACTGCCACCGATCGTGGCGCCTAGCGGACGCGGTATATATGCGTCCACTGTTCGTAGTCTCGCCGCATCAGATGTGTCGCTTGGCAAAGACAATTATCTCGCTGCATCACGTTTAGCTTAACAGCAAATTACAAAGACAATAACTGCATTCTCCGCCTAGATTATAGGCTATGCAATAATTCATCATGCTGAAATCAATATCACCACATTTCTTTTTGTTTGTCTGTTTTTGTTCCTACATCTTTTTCTTGGGAGAATTTCAGGGGGGGGATATTTGTACAGGCCATCCCCCCTCCTTCAAAAGTGGGGGGATATATCCCCCCCCCCCCCGGGATTTACGCCCATACAAATCACTCTGACAGGTCAGAATTATGAAATATCACAAAACTATTCCCAATCATGATTTTGCATGTGTAAACCCTATGGCAAATGTAAGCGTAACGTCAGTTACGTAACGTCAGTTACCGTCATGCCTTCACTGAAACAAAAACAATTTCATGAAAATCCTTCCACGTAACGTCAGTTACCGTGGAATTGCCCATATGATATGCTCATCGTCCATGCAAATGATATTTGGAAAGTGTGTTTTTGGACGGAGAGGAGCAATAAAACATAATTCTGAAATAGCCGGCGACACTGCGTTTTTGGGGTCTTAACGAAGTTGAACAGCAAAATTTTATACAAAAAGGCAGACAACCGCATTTGATCGTGTTTACTTTTAATAATTAAAGTCCTCGTGATATATTATAAACATTTAGATATTATCTAATAGGTTTCAGGGAACCGCAAACTGTCGTGGAATGTCGGCGACACAAAAATTCCGTATTTGAACACCTTTACTGAGAATGGGCCGTATATCGTATCGAGCTATTAGGACAGAAGACCGTTTAGAAATTGGTCTGGTTTGTCAAGAACATGAAAGAGTTGCACTTCTCTCTCAATGAATATCTCTATTTCTTTTTGTCTTTTGAAACACAGTAGCTTGGTTCGATCGAAATATTTCAAGCACACTGTTAATGTGACATTAAACGTCGTATTTATATCATTAACAACACATACAGACAATATTATTCATAACAGTTCCGTATCAACTCAAAGGTCATCTTCATTGATAACACGAAAGCATTTTAAATTAAATGCAACATTATTCATCTCAGTGCTAAGATAGGCCAAGACGATCAGAGTAAGTTTTCAGAATGTTAATGAAGGTTGAAGAATTCACACTCAATCACACAGAAGAGAAGACATCACTACGAAAACTCACCAAAAATATTACACTACCATTTTTCATACATGTAATACACTTTTCAAGTCGATAATATGCAAGTTGTGTCACTTACAGCTTGGTCATGGCGCACCATGAATGCTACTCCTGATTTTGTATGTTCCGGCATATTGGATGATATCTGGTATTCTTCCCACCGTTCTCCAACTGTTCTGGCGGCCTCCTCAGTATGACATTCAAACGCAACATCAATGCAGAAATCCACGTCAGCCCGCCTTAGAAGATCTTTTATGATATCAAGGCCAAGTTCTTTTATTAATGCTGAGGCGAAGTAAAGTGGGAAGCGGAACTCTTTATGTTGATGAATAAGTTCTCCTTTCAGGTATTCGTACATAACATGATCGCTGACGTATACATTTGCAACAAAAACCCCTGCAACATATTCTTGGAACAATTTGTGGGGGAAAGAAACCACTGACTCAATAAGGGATGTACTAGCACCGTGCCGACGCTTCCCTCTGGTGACATCTTTCTCTGTTGTCAAAACCCCGACTTTACAACATGTTTCCATGGCATCCTGGCACTTTTTGAAATGCTCTTCAGGAAATGAAAGCCTTCTGAGAAGCAAACCGTACAGCGCTGTTTCACTTATATCTTGAATCGCCCTATCAGCTTCTGTCAAATGATCAGCAGCCGCTTGATCCTGTAAACGTCCACAGGCCTTTGATGCGTAGTGGTCTTTCAGAAAATAAATCATTTCTCCAAAAATCTGAGAGAAAGTTTGCAGTTTTGTTAATTCTTTCCGTTTCTCGTCAGTAAAGTACTCCCACAAAAGGCAAAGCATTGCACAGTAGATGGGAAACGGGGCCATGTTAGACCGAATGATGTCATTTTCCTGCATAAAACTGATCAAGCTGTCTGCAAGAGCATTCTCCTGTCTACTCTGAAAATATCGACGGATATAAGTTGCTACGTTCCCCTTACTAAATCCTTCTACGCTGATAAAAGTGTACATTTTGGCTAGTTTTTTCGTCATCTTGAAATCGTGGCTTTTCCACGGTCGCGTGGTGACGATTACCTTACATGACTTATACTGCTCTAATGCTAGAATTCGGATGACCTCACTGTTGCTCCGTTCTTTTATATCTTCCCTAAACTCGTCAAAACCATCAAACACAAGAAGAATTTTATTGAGATGTGTTGAGATATAGTCGTCTATCTGGTCCGGTGTTGCTGCATTTGAATCAGACAAATAACTTTTCAGAATAGCACCAATACTTTTGCTGTCGGTGACATCTCGAAGAGGAATTACGATCACGAAATCCAGATCCTGGAGAATCTTTCCCTGACACCAGTCCCAGGCGATCTTATCGCAAAGGGTCGTTTTACCGACACCCCCTTCACCCTGGATCAGAAGGTGCTTTGAAAGCTTTCCGCTCTCGTCATTGGCCAAAATGTCCTCGTAGGTTATCGATGTTTTCCGCATGTTACCTCTGTCTATTAGGCTCAAATTTGTGTAAATGTCATCCAAGCCAACACGTTCCGTGAAGTTGAGTGGATCCACCGTGACCGTCCGCCTTGACTCACGGTAAAACTCCTTCAGGTCTTTCTTGCATCGCTGTACTTGTTTCTCCTCAAGCGACGGCGGGCTTGGTGCTGATAGCGACGGCGAGCTTTGTGCTGAATTTTCGGAAAAGAGAAAAAAATCACTTTAAAATTCTATTTCATTTTGTAAGTTTCCTGGGAACCTACAATGTACATGTATATAGACTCAAAGGCAGATGCTTGTGGGAGTTGGTTTCCTGAAAGAAAGTAAAACATATGTATATCTATACACATTATTATTATTATCATCATTATTACTATTATTACTATTATTATACTAACTCTATTTCTAAAATATACAAATAACAATAATACATGCTATTTACACACACACACACATATATATATATATATATATATATGCATATATATAATATATATATATATATATACATATATATATATATATATATATATATATATATATATATATATATATATATATATAATATATATATAATTATATATACAGTATAGAGAGAGAGAGAGAGAAATGACGTGGCAGGTGAGGGTTGATATACCGTCATTCGAGAGATTCTACTTTTCTATTTACTTTTCCTGCCCGTATTTTCATAATTTTTAGATTACTCTTTCTTCTTTCTTTGATTATTATTTCAGTTATTTTATTACTTGAATACTGGCACCCTCTTCTTGTAAACCACTTTTGCTTACTCGTATTTGTATCTTTAAGTGTTTTCCAACACTCGATGCATCAAAAACTTGCATGTATTCTATTTCTTAGTTGGATTACGTGAAAAGATAAAATAACTGAGATTTCAGTAATGTAGATCGAATACCACCAGGTATTGTCTTTTAATGGCCTTTCGCAAAGTAAAGGCAGAGATCCGAATGAAACGTGTCATGATCTCTATTTTACTCTACAGCTTTGTCGTTGTCTTTATACTCAAAGCACCAATTAATTACGGATAACATATGAATAACAACTACTAGGCATGCGTATGAGACGACTAACACTAAGTGGTTGTGAAGGTCATAAACACATTCAATCGAAAATAATGACATAAAGAAATGTATAACACATATCTTTATGACCAATAGTTAATGTTCTTTGCCATATCATCTGAATATTCACATCTCAGCAAAATTAAATACACTATACGAGATATTTGTAGCTTGTTTTACAGTCTTCACAGTACTTTTTGCAGATCATAATAATCCCAAGCGTATAACAAAATGTTATTTTTGTCCCCAGCTGTCAACAGTTCGTTTATGTAAGACGTATTGAGTTTGGGTTGATCACTAGGTGCAATCTTGTATTTGTGATACACATTTTTTTTTTCTGTTTAAAAGAATGCATAGGGATATTGACATCTAAGGAAGCCTTGAAACTATCTATAGTAAATAATAAGTGGCTTTTGCTTAGGGATACCTATATCATTTTATCCATTATATCTTGAAGAAAGCATGATGGAAGGTTAACTAATAAATGACTGTGAACGGGATATTACTTCGTCTATCTAGCGTACATGTGTGAACAATCGAAATGTGTTATCAAAAAAAAAAAAAAAAAAAAAAAATCTCGGTAGGCCAGCAATATCTTCAGGAGTTATTGTTCTTTTCGGGGCCCAATATCAAATTTTTCAAAGTTATAATCATATGCACTACGATATCTGTACAGGAAATATAGAGAAAAATCTAGATATTAAAAGTACACATTCCCTCGACTTGTTACTGGCTTAGTTCAAAGGTTATACTATTCCCTGTTTGAAAGAGGTAATTCTACTGCTCTCTCATTATGCTAGAAAAGTGAAGGCGCTTTACACGTCTCTAACCCGGTATAGCAGTGTTAATGACTAACCTGATGGTAGATGTGTTTCAGCAATCCAAACTAGCTTGGCTCTCATCAGAGCCTCTCTTAGGTCCGATCGAATTGACGATTGACTCACTCTGTGCCTCCACCTACGAAGCATGCTCACAGTTCCGTAGCTCGTTACTTCGTGGTAATTTCTGTTTGTTCGTATGAAGTTTTGAGTTTCTGCCACAGTGAAGCCCAACTCTTTCCCAAAGTCCTCAATGGCATCATTGTCTGGGATATCTCTGGCAATGTCTTTCAGAAGGGAGTCCACATCACTCGACTGTTTTTCAGCCATCCTGCATTAATTTAAAAGAAAAGTAGGGCCTATTCACTTTTTGTACGCTTTATTTGCATTAAATTGTATAAATATCAGTGCTTTAATTGTGATTCTTAAACCTGGCGCAAATCATGATAGCCGTGATTAATGCCTATAATAGGGAATAGTGTTCCTAGTGGAAACATCAGTGCATTTCGAATGAAGACACACTCTTTTGCGAGCATGTGATTCATTACATGTCCTATCACTTTACAGGCGACATGCACGATAGTATCCAATTGCATTGCATGTTATTTTCCTCGACGTATATGTGCTAAGTACGTGTTTCAGTGTTCATTGACTGTCGTATAATAAGCGCCCCTCAGCGTTTCTTCCGAGTATGACTAAAATCTAATAAATTTTTAACAGTTTTTCGTCCTAGTATACAGTACATACAATACTTAATCACCATGTCAAAACCTGCACCATCCAGTACGCCGGTGGAACACACATAAATGATTGGTTAATTCATTGATCCAAACACAAAACTTTTCTTTTCATTATTTTGAAATGTGTCACCCTTTACAATTTATAAAACCCGGACAGTCTTACCTCTTTCACTATCTTATAATCACCAATGTTAAATAGCATGTTTCTGCGGAGACTTTTTTTTTCTTTTTCCTCTTCTTCTTCTCCATCTTCATTTTTCTTCTCCTTCATCATCTTCTTCTTCTTCTTCTATTTTTCATGGGGGTGGTTATTTCGCCATAAAGTGGAAACGACTAAAAGTTTTTACACTGCTTTCCAAGGAGAGTGTTTTTTGTTTATTTTTTTTTCTTAAAGAGAAAGCAGCCATTAATATTTTACACCAGCGTGACAATGCCCAAACTATTTTATTGATGGTTTGAAACGTGAAATTGGACATGTAACCGGAGGGCCAAACCCCAAAAAGTCGCTTACTTAACGAGTGAGTTGCACTCTCTCTACAAACTAAGTAGACCATGCTTATTTTCAAGTTTTTATTGTAACAAACAACATTCCACTGGTCTACCTCAAAAAAATTGTTGCGAAAGCCTCCAAATCCAAGATGGCGTCCAAGATGGCCGCCATATCTACTAAATTTGTTATTTGAAAGATAGAATTTGTTAGAAACATCGGATTTCAACAAATTTGATGTCATATGAAAGAAAATAAAATTTTCTACAAGTTGATACCATTTTTGTGGGTTATTGTGATAACTGGATTGAGATTTTAAGGAAAAAACACTCATTTTTTGATATTTTTCTGAAAAAAGGAAAATCATGAAAATGCTTGATTCATCATAAATCAAAGAAACACTGAAGGATTATCTTGAAACATCTCAAGAATTTTGTTTGACATATAATTAATACTTGGAGAAAATTAGAAGTCAGTACCATTTTTGGTTCAGGAGTTATAATGTCTCAAACTTGAAAACTCACTATGTAAAAATGGCCACTTTAGTTGTGACACGACTTCGTTGGTCGTAAAAAAAGCCTGCGCGCGCCAAGACTACTACACGCACCACTGGCACTGGCGCTTGTAGCAGTGCCAGTGGTGCGTGTAGTAGTCTTGGCAAATGCAGACTTTTTCTTTGACAAATAAGGGTTTGTGCCTGCAAACTAACTTTTCATACCAAGTGGTAGCTCGGGTGACGCTGATTGCTATTATTTCAAAGTAGATTGTTCTGAAGCAGATGAGATGAAGCAAAAAATATCTTTCAAATAGAGGTAGAAGCTTGAAATAACCTTGCTATAGAAAGTTTAAAACAAAATTTGGATCAATCACTCAAAAAATTCAAGATTGTAGGTCATCAAACCTGACATAGTGTATTGCGCCAAAGTAAATGTATCATTTCGATTTTTATACAATTTTGTCTGTTTTGGTGTCTATTTATATGGCTTTTATATATTCTGAACATTTTAATGCTATTTCAAACCATCTTAGGTTTTTATGGAGACATTTTTCAGAATGCACCATGAATATTTCTCTAAAAAGTTACAAAAAATTAAATTAACAATGTTTATGAAAACCATGCAGAAATTAAAATCTTTCCCATATAATCAATATTTGGAGGTCAGTATTGTATTTGGTTCAGGAGTTATAATGTCTCAAACTTGAAATCCCATTTTACATAATATGTATTTGCACGCATCTGTTCCCAAAGACGTCACAGAGGGTCAAATCCAAGATCGTGCTTACTTTTCGAGTTCAACTCTCTCTATAAACAAAACCATACATAATATTAAGCATACTAAGCAATGTTCCGTAAGTACACCTCAGTAGATTTGTTGCAAAAACCTCCAAAGTACAGATGCGGTCCAATAGGGCCGCCATTTTTATTGAATTTAACATTTCAAACATAAAATTTGATAGAGACATTGGATTGCAACAAATTTGATGTCATATGAAGGAGAGCAAATCTTCCTAGAAGTTGATACCACTTTAGCTGTGTATTGTGATAAATTGGGGGGGGGGGGGTTGTTTGCTTCTCTCTTTTTTTTGGGGGGGGGGAATCAATATTTCTATATTCTTTTGAAGAAAGGAAGAAATGTAAAAATGCATGATTTAGTATTCATCAAAGAAGAACTGAAGAATTATTTTGAAACCTGCGATTGAGATTGAGATTTACTGAGATTGAGACATAATTCATATTTCTGGAATTACAGGCAATATCATACACTGTTGACAAGTTAACATCTAAAACTTGAAAAAATTATATTCATGCATTATAAATTTTGCATACAATGTGTTTACATGGTCAAATATAATACTGTAATGGTCTAGTGACTTGCAAGTACCTGCATGCAAACTAACTTTTCATGCCAAGTGGTAGGTGACGCTGGTCGCTGTTACTGTAGCATTTCATTATAGTAGATTGTTCTGAGGCAGATAAGATTGAACAGAAAGTATTTTCCAAAAAGAGATAGGAGCTTGGAATTTGGCACAAATTTTTCCAATGTGTAATAATTAGCGATAAAAACAGTATCAACACAAAATTCAAGATGGCGGTAATTAATCGAGGTTGTCTTTCAAGGCATTATTTACCATTAGTGCACGTAAAACGAAAAGCGAGCTTTAATTAACTCCTCAAACTAGTTCTAAACTGTGAGTTATGGATAGAACAACTAATGTACAAACTTAAATCAGTATATTTAATGCTAAATATTGTTAGATGTACTAAATAGATCTGATAAGAATGCTTTTTTTTTTTTACATAATTCAAATTCAAATTCAAATACTAAATTGTTAACAGTTATCATGGTTATGGTTTCTTGAAAAGAAATGGTGATATCTCCGTATGTTTTAGGCTTTATTATGATTTTTTTACATAGTAGAATGTTTTGTAATACAACTAACCTGCACATATAAATCGAATGTGATATCTCTCCCAATGGCATAAAAGTTAAATCTCAACTTATAACTTATAATTTGATATATATTTTTAATCTTCAATCTTTCTGTCTATTACATGTTTCTATACATCCGAACGATATTGTACTAGTGTAAACCATATTGAGGGTCTTTTTTTTGGGGGGGGGGGGTGGAGCTCATTCCAGTGTATGGGTAAGGCCCAATCTTTGATAAAAAAAGAAATGCTTCTGTATCAAAGATACTATATGCTTTTTTACTTGTATGTTACTCTGCTGTTGTAGAAACGTGAATGATGATAGTATATGTGTAATAATGTCTGATCCGTAGATGTCCTTGAAAGCCCTTCTGATCCGAACCCCCCCCCCCAAAAAAAAAAAAAAAAACCGACATGGCGGCAATTTCTCTACTTTGCTCTTAAATGTGTTGTGCGAAATTACTTTTCAGTATATTGTTCGAATAAAATTTTCCAAATTGATTACTCGTGCTGTATATTCACATTTACAAATAAGCATGCTGAAACTGTATTTACTGTTATCAGATTTTTCTTACAGTGTTTTTGGGCTGACTTCGTGTGGGTTATAGTGTCACAATTGATCTGAACTTATGCCATTGGTAGATGCTTTCCCATACTGTATTAGATATCAGGATCACTCGAGAGTGAAAATATTCATTTTCATTTATTTTAGAGTGACCTCGGGGATCACTCGAAGAGTGACGAGTGATCCCTATTCAAAGGCAGGGCTCGACACTAACGTTGGTCCGGTGGCCCGGGGCCACCAAAAACGCACGTCGGGCCATCAAAATGTCAGAAATGAAGAATTTGGTGGCCTGATCGGGCCACCAAAAAAGGTCAGATATTTGCCTTTGGGCCACCAAAAATAAAAGTTATTGTGGAGCCCTGCCTAAGGTCACTCTAAAATGAGTGAAAATGAACATTTTCACTCAAAAGTCACTCCAATTTCACTCTAAATTCACCGTTTTCTGTTATTCACTCCTCACATCAAAAGTAAAAACTTCCACTCGATTTGTTTTTTCTTTTTCAGAGAGTAGAATATCACTGCTTTTAAAAATGTGTCCATAAAAACCTAAGACGGTTTAAGATATCACAACAGACAAAATTGTATCAAAATCAAAATAATACATTTAATTTGGCGCAATACACTATGTCAACTTTGATGGCTGTCATCTTGATTTTTTTTTTGAGCGGTTGATCTAAATTGTGTCTTAAACTATCTATAACAATATTGGTGCCCAGTTTCAAGCTATTACCTCTATTTGAAATTTTGTTTGCTTCATCTCATCTGCTTCAGAATAATCTACTTTGAAATAATAGCGATCAGTATCACCTGAGCTACCACTTGATATGAAAAGTTAGTTTGCAGGCACAAACCCTTGTTTGTCAAAGAAAAAGTCTGCATTTGCCAAGACTACTACACGCACTACTGGTGCTGCTGCCAGCGCCAGTGCCAGTGGTGCGTGTAGTAGTCTTGGCGCGCGCAGACTTTTTTATGACCAACAAGGTCTTGGTCACAACTAAAGTGGCCATTCTTACGTAGTGAGTTTTCAAGTTTGAGACATTATAACTCCTGAACCAAAAATGGTACTGACCCCTAATTTTCTCCAAATATTAATTATATGTCAAACAAAATTCTTGAGATGTTTCAAGATAATCCTTCAGTGTTTCTTTGATTTATGCTGAAGCAAGCATTTTCATGATTTTCCATTTTTCAGAAAAATATCAAAAAATGAGTGTTTTTTCCTCAAAATCTCAATCCAGTTATCACAATAACCCACAAAAATGGTATCAACTTGTAGAAAATTTTATTCTCTTTCATATGACATCACATTTGTTGAAATTTGATGTTTCTATCAAATTCTATCATTTAAATAACAAATTCAGTGAATATGGCGGCCATCTTGGACGCCATCTTGGATTTGGAGGCTTTCGCAACAATTTTTTTGAGGTAGACCAGTGGAATGTTGTTTGTTACAATAAAAACTTGAAAATAAGCATGGTCTACTTAGTTTGTAGAGAGAGTGCAACTCGACCTCTGTTTTCAGCTTTTGGCCCCCCGGTTAATGCCATTAGTTATATTTGTCTCATGCCAAGCGTCATGTATTTTGTTTTTCAGAATTATCGTCCCTCAAGAGAAAGTTTCTGAGGACTATAAGTTTAATCAAGCCAAGGCTATGTTTTTACTTTTCATTTACTAAACTTGAGTAAAAACAAAAGAAAACACGCTTGATTTATTCATTTTTTTTATGTTTTGCTGCTGCTGTTGTTGTTTTTTTTGTGTTTTTTTTTCAGGGGGTTGCTTGTTTGTTGTTTAAACATTGTATACCCATTTTCATTCACTCCCGGCCATCAACATTGAGAGTGCGGTATAGGTTGCTTGATTTCACCAAGATATTTCTGTATGAAAAAAAAAAAAAAAAAAATGATATCCCGTCTTGACGCATTGCATAACTTACCTCCTATCATCAAACCGGGGGTTAAAGCTGGTCACGTTTTGGAGTCTCACTGGACATTCCTTCCCTTTCAGGTGTTAACGCACGCTTTTTAGAAATGACTGCCTGTGATGTGATGAGGAATGTAATGAAACAGATTCTGATACCAGCTATGTCTGCAGACGGTAGACTAGACAGCTGAAGATGGTTCAGGGCGGTGATATAATCCGTCATATACTGGCAATACCATGTAGTGAACCACGTAGTCACGAAGAAGAGAGTGGCTAGTTCCAACTTATTCCACGATCTGCAATAATAGACGCGTGAAAACTAATTACTGCCGCCGTCATTTGGCGATATACTTAATGTCTGTTCGGGCTGGGAACCTATTTCGTTCAATTTCATTTCATTCATAACTTTCTTCATGGAAAGATACAGTAGAAATAAAAAAAAAAGTTATTTGTTTTAACGAAAATAAATTCGAACACTGCTAAAATCTACGTGCACCTCAGACCGATAAAAGATTGAACTAACAAAAGCAAAAATAAACATTGGTTTGGAGCTATTGAGGATAATGGAACAAACGTTGATCTCACAAAACAACGGCAGAATATTTTGGGGATATGATTGTCCGAGGATATCGTTAAATAGACAAATACCTTGAAGGTATGACATCATAAGACATTTACATTTTGATTATAGGGTTTTACTTTTCTGTTTTTGGTTTGTTTGCTCGCTTTCGGGGAGGGGAGGGGTGAGAGTAACGTGTGTGTGTGTGTGTGTGTGTGTGTGGCATTGGACATCCAATATGCAAGCTGCTGAATAGAGTGGACACTTCTATTACACCAAACAAACAGGGTAAAACATGTTCAAAAGGAAAGATAATGTTCTGATTTTCTTCGTGACAGTGGTGTGTCAGTTACACTAATCAGTGCACCATCTAAATGTACGGCAGCTCATCTAATCACTCAAGACATGGTTCCTAAAAAATGCATTTTATAATTATGTTCTATATGCTTAGCGGTGAAATATCTAGACGCGATAACGTTACGGTTCGGTCATTTTGAAAGAAAGGAAAGTTCTTCGAGATATTGGAATACTCGATAGGATGGTGCCCATTAGAGCCAATGAATACACGAAATCAAGCCTCTAAAGGGTATGATGATCTTTAACAATATGTACACATGTATATATTTATGATAACAGAATTCAACACATATATTTGCATGATAGACAAAATGTGAAACTGCAGTTTCATTTTTATTTTTTTACACGTGTCCTTGTTCCGGCACATTTTGGTAAATTTACCAAGATGTGCAGGACATATTGACGGCACATTTTGTTAATTTTCTGCTCCTCCGCAATCATCACAAAAACAAATTGTAAGCGCAGTTAGTTTTTGTTTTCTAAGGGGACTTTGAAACTGCATGTTTGTGTGTGTGCGTGTGTGCATGTGTAAGTATGTTCAAAGTAGTAAGATTTGCTTCCTCTCTGGGCCGATTTTGCTTCTAATTGCTCTGAGTCTGAAACTCCAACGCAAAATTCTGAAATTCATGAATTATGCAAATTTATGATTTTTTTTTTCAGAATTGAAATTAACGAAAATGTTACTACTCTTACATTTAAGAGTGGGTTTTGATTCTGCTTATATTATCTGATAGGGCTTGGTTTGGACTACCAAAGTTCAATAAAGAATTCTAAATTGATGAATTATTCAAATGTATGGAAATGCATGTAAATTTATGCATTTCTTTCTTTTTTTTTTTGATGAGCGAAAAATTCTACTACATTTTACAGTGGATGTGCTTGTTTTATCTGCTAGGGCTTGGATTAGACTAAAAATCCTAATCACAGAATTCTGCAAATAATCTATTATGGATATTTATGAAAATGTATTCAATTTTTCAGTTTTTAATAAAAATGCTTCTACTTTAACAGTGTATTTTGATTCTGCGTATTCAATCTGATAGGGCTTTAGTGGGACAACCAGAGTTTAACACAGAATTCTGAATTTTATGATTTCAGCAAATTTATGATATCTATGTATTTTACCTGTTTGCTCCTCTTGTTCATTTGCAGGTATATCAAGTGATGTAGATGTACTTGCTTTCTTCAACATGTCTTTTTCCCCTTTCATAATTAAGATTTCACATATCTGTAACAGCAGTGTATAAATAGTCATACATATCAAAGAATAATAATAATATAACTACATAGCTTCCTATTTATTTTCAGGTTCACATAACATAATATGGGTGTTTTTTTTTTTTCAAGTTTCAACATCGCTTTTCCCTCTACTCTCTTAATTAAGTTTCAACATATTTGTATTTGTACTCTTACTGAAAAGGCATACATAATCACGAGAGCAGAACCCAACATGTTTATAATTAAAAGTCTTCTGTGTATAACTAACAGGTTCACGTAGCTCGCCTTCTTTTAACTTTCAAGAAGTTTTACAAAATTATGCACACGCCTTTTAAAGAAACTGATGTACTATTCAACAAACCTACCAACTTTTTGAATATCAAAATTGTCTGTTTTACTCTAAGTGTTAGAATAAAAAAAGTAATGAAACTTTAGCATTCAATACAATATAAACCCCATCTGGTATTATGGGTTTATTTTGGCTTTTTTCCCCATTGTTTTATTGCTCCGCCACGAAGTGTCACCGGAGACATTCTTTTCTTTTAAGTACTACATTTGTCTTTGCATGAAAAGTTATGGCGGTGTTGACACGGTATTATCAAGGATCTTGCGGTTCAAACAGGGAGGAGCCGTTCTTTACACGGTGGACGGCGTTTTGAACACGGTCCATTTCAAACCGCCAAGACCGCCACGAAAAATTAAACACGTTTAATTTATATTTGGTGGTTCTCTGGCGGTTCTCCGCGGTTCTCGGGGTTTATGGCGGAGGAGTGACGGATGACCAGGGTTTATGTACGGTGTGAAAACGGTCTTTGGCGGAGCACGGCGATTTGCCTAACCGCCATGAACCGCCATCTAAACCGGTGATATGTGATCGCACTTTCAGATGTTGCCCCTTTTCGAATCTTGGTGTGTTGCGCAGATGGTTCTGTGATATGCTTATCCCCGTATATAGCCCCTGATGGTGGTTATGAATTATCCTTCAGCATTCGAATATCTGGTGAGAACCCCCCCCCCCCCCCCCCAGTCCATGGTTTGACCCGGAAGCGTTTGGATACTGTTAGGTTTAACAACCAAAGTTAGTCAGAGATGATCAGTGCAATGTCCACACATGTCTCGGTTTAGGAAGAAATGACTTTATTAACTTCATTCAGCACTTGTCTGCTCCGGCGAACTGTCTACAGACATATCATACCTACATAGTTTATATGTCTTTCTGATATGTTTCTTCCTGTCTTGCTTACCTGGTAGGAATTTCCCTACAACTTTTCTGTCTTTTACCTGGCATGAATTTGCCAATAACTGCCACATGGTCAGCTAGGCCAGACACCTGGCTCAGACAGGGAGCTTTACATGAATAAAGGTGCTATAAAACTAAATCTAGGCAGGGGACAGCCAGGGTCAGCGGACCTCCTAACAGGTCGAGTGAGAAGTTGTCCTATACCCAAGTATGTTAAAAGTCTTGGGTAGGCTTTCTTCCTAACTCTGGGCACAACAATACCATAGAGTGGGACCTTTTTTTGTCTCAGATTGTTTTTGTTTGTTTGTTTGATAGATACTTTATTTTCTGCAAATCAATATACATAAGTTACATAATCATGAAGATGCAGGAAGTATACAAAGTAAATTCAACGCAGAGTCGTTTGACTTGCATAAACCACGATATATATATATATATATATATATATATATATATTTATATAAGTACATAATCATGAACATGTAGGAAATATATAAAATAAATTTAACACAGTCTTTTGACTTGCATAAACATTGCATAGGCTTTCACGCCCAGTTTCATCAGATTTACATTCGAATCGATGAAAAGTCGTTCAAATTCAAACGACTTTAATCACTGCTATACTCACACAACTAATTTCAATTCTTTGAGCCTTCATTCACACTTCATGTCATTTTTAAAGCTTCTTTTCTAATCAGTTGAAGAGAAATTCATTCATTTCAAAGACTCAAATGACATCATATTTGACGCCAGCTGGACAGACGTTCAATTTTGTCCCAAGTATACCAATTTTATTTTCATTTATGGGAACAAAACATCGGATAAATTCAATCAACCTAGAGAAGTTTCCACGTGTTTCTATAACGCGTCCTCTTTTCACCTTGATATATTGGAATTTTCATTTGAAAGTTTCATATGATCAATTCATTTTGTATCGTATCCATTTCCTTCTTGTGCACATTTCTTCCACTTTCAATTGTTTATCCCCTCTACGGATGTAACAGTTCGGATGGACATACCAAGAATTTCTTATGTCCACGTCCACTATGGAGTGGTAAGCCTACCATTGCCCTCAGCGGTTACCCCTGCAACCTACTATGGAAGGAACGATCATGACCTCAAGTTCAACATACCCAAGACAACTATTGATGCATTCAAGTACTCATTCTTTCCAAGGACAATTTGGATCTGGAACCGCCTACCTAGTCAAGTTGTACATGCCAAAACCTTAACAACATTCAGAGAAGCAGCTGCTCTCCCATGTATTACAACTCTGCAGCCTTCTTCTGGATCACTCATCCTTTAAAGGAGGATGCATTCACATTTTACTCGCACAGTGCACACTTTTATTGTAAATAGAGATCATCACCACGGCACCTCCCAATGGCACACATGTGTAGTTTCATCCCAGTATAGCTTCTTGGAGCTGCGAGAGGGATTACAGTATCAAGTATCAAGTATCAAGTATCCATATTTACATAATGTTGATCCCATTCTTAACCTCCCCGTGTCCATATTATGAGTTGATACAACTCAGCTGTATACATGTACTCTTTTTTTTAATACAAGAGTAATCGCTATATAGTCTTGCTGGCTGGTAAATGTTTCACCCGGTAGCAGGGTTAAGGTCGTGTAGGAATAAACTGTACATGTATGTGTTTGTGTTAAAGTGGATTCATACGAGTTATTAGCTAGTATACAGCAATAACCCCATTTCGAGGTAGATTGATTTTCTAATTAAAACAGATGAGTAACTACAAATAATATAAGCAACAACAACAGCAACGTATGCCTATTGGTTGTAAATTCAGTTTCCTTGTGGTGAATTTTATTTCCTTAACCTTCTTCACGGCGGAACCGATGCAAATTTGAACTAGAGATTGTAATTTGTCATTACTGACAAATTAAGGTGATCCGATTTTTTTTTATCAATAATTCGAGTCCTGATCGCAATAGGCATGACCATACAGGTTTCATCTGTGTTTAGAGACATTGGCCATGTGATGTTTGGATTCTCATTTAGAAAAGGGAGTCATATCTGCATTTTTGGTACCAAATTCTGTATACACAAGATAACGAAGATACAGCAACAAATACATATGACCTTTGACCCACCTTAAAAGGATCGTACAGTTTTGGTTGAGACCTAATTTCAGGTTTCTAACATTTTTTGGTGAGATAATGAGAAACCTCGTATGAAATATGAAAGAGCGTGTAATGCTATGAGGAATTCAACGTTTTATTTGATGAAAATCGGTTTTGAAATGGCTGAGATATCCAAAAAAGAGCGATTCTGATAAAGTGTGGGACCCACACTTTATTACGATCGCTTTGTTTTACTTTGTTTTTGGATGTTTCAGTCATTTCAAACCCGATTTTCATCAAATAAACTTTGAATTCCTCTTAAAATGGTACGCTCTAGTACTATATCATAAGTGTTTTCTTGGTATCTCGCAAAAAGTTAAAAGCCCAATTCTCATCTACACCAATACTGTACTATCCCTTTAACACTCCCAAGATGGCATCTGAGGAAAAAGTGGTTATTTTGTGAAATGATTCTTGCGACATCGTCTACACGTGTGCAAAATATCGGAAAGATAGGATAGGTATTCGCCAAGATACAATATGAAACACTTATGACCTTTGACCCTAATTTACATACCAAAGATGTTGTCCGATCAAGTAGTTGTTATTTTATGAAATAATGTACGTGACATGAACTAAACATATGCTAAGTATGGGGGTGATAGGAGCTGTTTTTCTTGATTTATTGCAAAGAAAGTTGCAGAAAGAAAGAAATATCTGAATACATCGAAGGTAAGCTTTAATTTCAACCAAGATTTTCGATGTGATTTCGACGTTGTATGAAAAAAACGAAGGGCACATGACGATAGCGCAAAGTCTCAGCTGCAACATATTAAAATCTAGGAGAAATTCACGGAAGCATAAGTGAGATAGTGCTTGATAAAGATAGTCATATCAATTTTCACATCTAGAAAAACTCCCTCCCATAGAGATAACACATAATAGCGAAGATTGAGAAAGAAGTACATATGACCTTTGACCCCACTTTGCACACCCAAGATGCCATCTGAGCAATTAGTAGTTATTTTGTGAAATGATCCTTGTAACATGGTCTTTACGTGTGCAGAATATGAGAAAAATAGGACATATATTTACCAAGATACAGGATAAAACATTTATGACCTTTGACCCTAATTTACACACCCAAGATGGCGTCTGATCAAGTACTTGTTATTTTGTGAAATAATATTCGTGAAATGAACGAGACATATGCAAAATATGGTGGTGATAGGGTATGTTTTTCTTGAGTTATTGCACAGAAAGTTGCAGAAAGAAAGAAATATTTCAATACATCGAAGATAAGCTTTAATTTCAACCAAGTTTTTTCACGTAATCACGACAGCGTATGAAATAAACAAAGGGCACATTACAATAGCCCTACGTCTCAGCTACAACATATTAACATCTTAGAGAAATTCACCGAAGCATAAGTGAGCTAGTGCTCGATAAACATAGTCATGTCAATTTTCATTTCCATAAAAATTGTACTCCCATAGAGATTACACGTAAACCGGTCAAATTTGACATGGTTACCTTCAATCCATTTTTTTGAGGTGATGTCGTCATCTCATTAAAATTGTGTAAAAACATTCATGAAAGAACATTTCATAAGCTACAACATATTGAAATTTGGGTGAAAATTGGCAAAGGATAAGTGAGATATGCCCGAGTAAACTTTAAATTTGATGACGTCATTTTGAAAATTTACTTTTTTTACTTTATTAACAAATTTGATATCTTTTAATTATTTTTTCAGCATAGCCAACCCATGTAATGACATGTACAACTCATCAGCTTTCAGAATATGTTAAGAAAATGGGGGGGTCACCGTCCATCCTGACGAGTAAAATCCGATTTAAAATTGACGATTTTTTGGCATAGTTGCACTGTGTATCCCCATTGACGCACGCGCGGAATTTTGAATTTGACGGGCCCGTATGACGTCATATTGAGTCGGATCGACTTGAAACTTGGTAGAAATATTCCTTGACATTTTGGACATCCGATCCGTGTGAAAAAACTGAAAATTTCTATTGCATATGAGCTTTGTGTGCGAATATGTGCGCGCCCGTACGCGTCCGTCCAATTTTTTCAATTTTTCAAAAAAGGCTCCAAATCGTCTGAAACGTGTGCAAAAAAATTTTGAGCTCGATTTGAGCATACAAATATTTCAACGCGCGCGTACGCGCGCGTTTTACAATAGATATGAATTTTGAGAATATGAGTAGAATTCGCTTGAATTGAAATATATGTGACGTAAATTTCATTGAAGAATTTCATTCTATTAATGAGATATACATGAAAATGTGTTTTCATATAATGACGTCATAGTGACGTCACGGTCGACTGATCACTATGATTTTACTTGCGCTGTCGTCTTTGGGATATGATACATATATGGTATAAGTTTGACATTGATAGGTGATGCACTTTCTGAGCAACTTTTGAGGAGAAATAAAGAAAGAATCAGTACAGATACAGAAGGTGATCCGAAGGATACTCGGATCACCTAATGACAAATTAGGTGATCCGATCTCTTCGAAAATCAATGATTTGAGTCCTGATCCAAATATTCATGACCATACAGGTTTCATCTGTGTTGACGGGACATTGGCCGTGTGATGTTTGGATTCTCATTTAGAAAAGGGAGTGAGACCTGCCATCGTTGGTAAAGAATTTCGTATACACTAACGGAAATACAGAATGAAGTATATTTGACCTTTGACCTCACTTTGCACACCCAAGATGGCGTCTAAGCAAAGAGTGATTATTTTATGAAATGATTCTTGTAACATGGTCTTTGCGTGTGCAAAATATGGGAAAGATAGGACATGTATTCACCAAGATACAGGATGAAACATTTATGACCTTTGACCCTAATTTACATACCCAAGATGGTGTCCGATCAAGTAGTTGTTATTTCATGAAATAATGTACGTGACATGTACTAAACATGTGCAAAATATGGGATTGATAGCCATTGTTGTTCATATATTGCACAGAAAGTAGTAGAAAGAAAGAAAAATAAAGAAAAAATTACGTTATTTTATAGAAATTTGAAGGAGAAGCATAAAAAAATCAGAAAAAGATAAAGTAAGGAAAGGGAGATTAAGATTAACTAAAGAAAAAGAAGAAAAAAAGTGTTTAAAAAAAATTAACAAAAAATATTGGCAGGGGTGAGCCTCGAACCGGGGACCTTAGGATTACGAGTCGGATGCGCTACGCAATGACCTATTTCATTCTCCATAGGCCCTGTGTATTAAGCAAAATGACGCTGCATCGAAGCCTCGTGCCATTTCCAACCAAGTTTTTCGACGTGATGCCGACATCGTATGAAAAAATGGAGGGCACACTCACGATAGCCCAAAGTCTCAGCTACAACATCCTAAAATCTGGGAGAAATTCACGGAAGCATAAGTGAGCTAGTGCTCGAAAAGGAGAGTCATGTCAATTTTCACTGCCAGAAAAACTGCTCTCCCATAGAGATAACACGTAAACTGGTCAAATTTGACAATATTATTTTCAATCCATTTTTACGAGGTGATGCCGTCATCCAATCAAGATGTTGTAATTATATTAATGAAAGATCATTTAATAGATCACATAATAATAAATAATAATTTCAACTTTGACGGGCCCGTATGACGTCATATTGAGTCGGATTGACTTGAAACTTGGTAGAAATATTTCTTGACATTTTAGGCATCCGATAAGTGTAAAAAAACGGGAAATTTCCATTGCATATGAGCTGTGTGTGTCAATATATGCGCGCGCGTACGCGTCCGTCCATTTTTTTCAATTTTTCAAAAAATGCTCTAAATAGTCTGAAACGTGTGTAAAAAAAAAAAAATTGAGCTCGATTTAAGCATACAAATATTTCAACGCGCGCGTACGCGCACGTTTTAAAGAATAGAGGAATTTTGAGAAAATGACTAGAATGCGCTTGACTTGAAATATATGTGACGTGAATTTCATTGAAAAATTCCATTCCATTAATGGGATATGATTGAGAATGTGTTTTCATATAATGACGTCATCACTTTGATTTTAGTTCGATTGCCGTCTTTGGGACACGATACATATATGGTATAAGTTTGACATTCATAGGCAATGCATTTTCTGAGCTAACCTCTACACAACTTTTGGGGAGAAATAAATGAAAAAACTAGACTCGGAATTTGTCAAGACTGACAAATTAGGTGATCCGATTTTTTTTATAATCAATGATTCGAGTCCTGATCGCAATAGGCATGACCATATAGGTTTCATCTCTGTTTAGAGACATTGGCCGTGTGATATTTGGATTCTCATTTAGAAAAGAGAGTCAGGTCTGCCATCTTTGGTACCAAATTCTGTATACACTATAACGAAGATACAGAATGAAGTATATTTGACCATTGACCAAACTTTGCACACCAAAGATGGCATCTGAGCAAAAAGTAGTTATTTTGTGAAATGATTCTTGTAAAATGGTCTTTGCGTGTGCAAAATATGGGAAAGATAGGACAAGTATTCACCAAGATACATGATAAAACATTTATGACCTTTGACCCTAATTTACATACCCAAGATGGTGTCCGATCAAGTAGTTCATATTTTATGAAATAATGTACGTAACATGAACTAAACATGTGCAAAATATTGGGGTGATAGAGGCTGTTTTTCTTGGGTTATTGCAAAGAAAGTTGCAGAAAGAATTAAAGAAATATCTCAATATATCGAAGATAAGCTTTAATTTCAACCAAGTTTTTTTTTAGCATGATCCAGACATCGTATGAGAAAACAAAAGGCACATTTTTGATAGCGCAAAGTCTCAGCTACAACTTATTAAAATCTGTGAGAAATTCACCGAAGGGTAAGTGAACTAGTACTCGATAAAGACAATCATGTCAACTTTCACATCTAGAAAAATTCCCTCCCATAGAGATAACACGTCATAACGAAGATACAGAAAAAAGTACATATGACCTTTGACCCCACTTTGCACAGACAAGATGGCATCTGAGCAAAAAGTGGTTATTTTGTGAAATGATCCTTGTAACATGGTCTTTACGTGTGCAAAATATGGGAAAGATAGGACATGTATTTACTAGGATACAGGATGAAATATTTATGACCTTTGACCCTAATTTACATACCCAAGATGGTGTCCAATCAAGTAGTTGTTATTTTGTGAAATAATGAACGTAACATGAACTAAACATGTGCAAAATATGGGGGTGATAGGGGCTGTCTTTCTTGAGTTATTGCAAAGAAAGTTGCAGAAAGGAAGAAATATCTCAATACATCGAAGATAAGCTTTAATTTCAACCAAGTTTTTTGACATGATGCCGACGTTGTATGAAAAAGTAAAGGGCAAATTACGATAGCCCAAAGTCTCAGCTACAACATACTAAAATTTAGGAGAAATTCACTGAAGCGTAAGTGAGATAGTGCTCGAGAAAGATAGTCATGTCAATTTTCATTTCCAGAAAAACTGCACTCCCATAGAGATAACACGTTAACTGGTCAAATTTGATAAGATTACTTTGAATCCATTTTTACGAGGTGATGCCGTCATCCAATCGAAATGCTGTTATCATATTAATGAAAAAGCATTTAATAAGCTACAACATACTGAAATTTGTGTGAAAATTGGCAAAGGATAAGTGAGATACGCTCGAGTGAACTTAAAATTTGATGACGTCATTTTGAAAATTTACTTTTTTTACTTTGTTAAGAAATTTGATATCTTTTAATCATTTTTTTTCAGTATCGCCAACCCATGAAATGATATGTACAACTCATCAGCTTTCAAAATGTATAAGGAAAATGGGGGGTCACCGTCCATCCTGACGAGTAAAATCGAATTCAAAATTGGCGGGGTTTTTTTGGCATTGTTGCACTGTATATCGCCATTGACGCGCGTGCGGAATTTCAACTTTGACGGGCCTGTATGACGTCATATTGAGTCGGATTGACTTGAAACTTGGTAGAAATATTCCTTGACATTTCAGGCATTCGATAAATGTAAAAAAATGGGAAATTTATATTGCATATGAGCTGTGCGTGTGAATATGTGCGCGCGCGTACGCGTCCGTCCAATTTTTTCAATTTTTCAAAAAATGCTCCAAATCGTCGGTGTTTTCACGAAGTGGCACGACCGGCCAAAATCGAGTAAATTTTCGATTTTAAGATTTTTGCATATTATGATAGTAAATATCGAGATCTACAACCTGACAAATTTTTGAACCTCAATCTCAAATAATTACGTAATAATAACGACCGTGTCACTTCGTGAAAACATCGACTGGTCGGTCTACGATTTTCACGAAGTGGCACGATCGCGGGTTGATGGTGCGTATACGCCGGACGTCATCATAAATCATTCATCTGCCAAACGTCCTCGTACGCGCGCGTCTAAAATGGCTGCGCCCAGAGCAACGGAAGCTAGACAGATGAAATCGGTAAAGTTACATTTCGCTCTGTATTGACACTTTAATTGTTCATTTTTCACATTCTTGAATGTAGATTTATGAATGAGTAATTAGAATATCAAAACAGCGTAAATATGTATTCTTGCAGATCACATTGACTTCGTTTGGCGCTGTCCTAGGTTCGTTATCTACGTGTGCAGTCCCACATCTATTATTCGGTGTAAGTGGAGAATAGGCAGGGAAAGTGATTCGAACTAAAGTCAAATGAACACGTCTCACATTTGCATCGAATCTTAAACGCACTAACTGGTGATATATTGTGAAGTTTTATTGTTTCCTGTATTACGAGCTCAAATATGTAATGCAACGACCTACTTCCCAGGTGGCAGGTAGACTGATTTAACTCTCTTAATTCTTATCTTACTTGATTATGTCTGAATCTTCCAGGAATTTAGATCCATTTAAGGGAGTCTATATCTAGGCCTACAACTTCAAGATCTAATTAAGATAGTTAACAGTGTTACAGTGTTAATAGTGTTCTTGACCTGTGCAGGTTACCTGTCCAGGTTACTCTAAAAGTGATGTTATTTCACTGACTGCCTTTGAATTCTCAATGAAAAAAAAAAAAAAAGATTTTAGAGTTACTTCTGCTAAAAGTCTAACGTTAAATCAGGGAGGTCCTCTTCCCATCTCCCTGTCTAAATTCAGGCGTTACCAACAACAATGAAGACTTTGATAATGTTGTCGAGAATACCGTAACAGCAAATTTGATTTGGATAGACGACAAGCAAAATGCAACGTTTATGCTCAGCACCTGAATTCATAAATTGTTCTATCATGCTATATTATGAGCCTAAAAGCCTCAATGTGGTCGTAATTGGCCTATACGTGGCAAGTACTTTTGTCTTAGTTTGCAATTTTTCGTTTTGTTTGTTTTGATTTTCTACAATCTAGTCTATGGTTCTTTGAAACACTAGGGTTTTTTTCGGGGGGGGGGGTTGGAGGCTGGGGATTCGGAGCTGGGCAAATTGTAAAATTAAACCAAAGAGATGTTCATTGTTCATAAACTTCAGATTCTGGTATTGTGGCAAGCCGTAGAATATAGACCTGAAAGGGATGGGGGGGGGGGGGCAGTGTGATGTTTTGCAAATCTGTGCATCAATTTTATGATCGTGCAGAACTGGTAGTGATGGAGTTTCATGTGACTGACATCTTTCATTCATATTCCATTACAAACAGATATTGAGGCTTTTGTGTGGACAACCCAACAACTTGCAGACTGGAATGAAATGAGTGCCGTCCTTCCATGATGGGCTACTTTACAGTATTGTACTCCATACCACATTCCTGCAGATTTCTCCTATCATCTCAAGCTTGAACAAGACCCGTAAGTTACATTGCTATCTGTCAAGGATTTAGAGTAAATTAGACAGACCAGTGTGTAATAGACAGTGCAGGCACACTACTAGTAATAATAATATTACTGATATGATTTGCCACATACTAAAATAATTGTTTTGATTACCTTTGAATTCTCAATGAAAAAAAAAATGATTTTAGAGTTACTTCTGCTAAAAGTCTAACGTCAAATCAGGGAGGTCCTCTTCCCACCTCCCTGTCTAATTGAGGCATTACCAACAACAATGAAGAGTTTGATAATGTTGTCAAGAATACCGTACCAGCAATTTTGATTTGGAATAATTGATAGACAACAAGCAAAAAAAAAAAAAAACAAAAAAAAAAACTCCTGTGCAACGTTTATGCTCAGCACATGAATTCATAAATTGTTCTATCATGCTATATTATGAGCCTAAAAGCCTCAATGTAAGACGAAATTGGCCTATACGTGGCAAGTACTTTTGCCTTAGTTTGCGATTTTTCATTTTGTTTGTTTTGATTTTCTACAATCTGTGGTTATTTGAAACACAGAGGGTTTTTTTTGGGGGGGGGGGGGATGGAGGCTAGGGATTCGGAGCTGGGCAAATTGTAAAATTAAACCAGAGAGACGTTCATAAACTTCAGATTCTGGTAAGCTGTAAAATATAGACCTGAAAGGGATGGGGGGGGGGGGGCAGTGTGATGTTTTGCAAATCTGTGCATCAATTTTATGATCCTACAGAACTGGTAGTGATGGAGTTTCATGTGACTGACATCTTTCATTCATCTTTCATTACAAACAGATATTGAGGCATTTGTGTGGACAACCCAACAACTTGCAGACTGGAATGAAATGAGTGCTGTCCTTCGATGATGGGCTACTTTACAGTATTGTACTCCATACCACATTCCTGCAGATTTCTCCTATCATCTCAAGCTTGAACAAGAACCGTAAGTTACATTGCTATAGCGGCTGTCAAGGATTTAGAGTAAATTAGACAGACCAGTGTGTAATAGACAGTGCAGGCACACTACTAGAAATAATGATACATATTCCTAATATGATTTGCCACATACTGAAATAAATGTTTTGTCTTACTCTTTCTTTAATTACAACTGTATTTGTAGTTTTATGAATGTGAAGCACTGACATAACATGGAATCCAACATTTTGACATCTAATTATCTGTAGTCATGTTGCATTTTGGTATAAAGGCAATGTTGTCCCTCAGTCTGATTTTGATGTGGTAGCAGTATGCATTTCTTCAGTGTCATGTATCTTTCAGGACTGTTGTAACTGTAGTTTTTTATTGTTAGTTTGATTATTGTTGTGTTTTTATTTTCTTATTTGGGGGGGGGGGCAAGGGAGATGAGGAAGAACAGTTATACACTCTGTACTGATGTGAGATACCATCAACTTTGCAAAGTCAATGGCACATACTGTATGACAAATTCTTGGCAGAGACGATGAAAATGAACTGTCTCAATATACATTTATAGTTTTACTCATGTCAATGTGCTTTTTTCTTTGTTCACTCAGAAGTCAAATGTCTGAGACATTACTTACGTGGAATTGACTGTGTCACTGATTTTCACTTGTGATGTCCTGCTTTCTTTATTCTTTACTTTAGTTCTGCTCCTGATTCTAGTCAACAATATGTTCATCCACCATTTCGTCTGGCGTAGCATCCTCTTCTTACTGCACTCAAAGGTTACATTGTGCACCATGCTAAAGGTGAGCAAGATCAATAAACAGCAATCCATGCAACACTTTTCATGTAGTATTTGGTTTTATTTTGTCATAGACAATTACTAAGAAAATCCAGTGTCAATGGACAATTAGGTGTAATCCTACTACAGTCTTGTTATGCACATTATCACATTGATTTAAACTTTATGATTAAAAAAAAAATGCATTAGCACTTTTGAGTAAAACATTACCAAAGTGTTGATATGAAAGGAACATTATCATATAATTATTTTCTTAGGAAAATCGGTGGAGTTTTAGAAATGTGTAAAATTAATTAAGAAGTATGTTATGACTTTTGTATCAAATGTCATCATTCTCCTCTGCAATGGAAAAGTAACATTGTCTATGAAAAACAATTGTTCCTCTTTGCATAGGGAGAGAAGCAGATAACAACTGTCTACTGGAGAAAGCCAAGAGAAACCCGAAACAGCTACAGATGACTAGGGTGGCTGAGCTGAACATCTGCACTAAAATCCAAGCCATGGGATCATTGTGGAAGGAGATCATAGCAATATTTCACCACAATCACAGAGTTGCTCCACACAGCAGCATCAAACTATTCACAAGAGTGTGTGCTTTATGAATGGATAGGCAGGTTCTAGCAGAACATTATTTCGATTTTCTTTTTGATTTTCTATTTAATGACTTTGGGTTTGTATGTGTGCAGAAATGGGGGGAGGGGGTAGCGGTGTCATAAAGTAGGACATCATTTTTAATAATGATAATAATAATAATCATCATCATCATCATCATCATAATCATAATCATAACAATAAAAATAGTAATAATTATAATAATCAACAGTGCTTTAATATATAGCATATGGAAACATTCTGTATGATGCCTTTTGTGCTCAAGGATAGAAATGATTGAACAAAAACATACAATTGCAATTACAATGATACCTTTTTTCACATTTAGACTGTAATGGTAGAGACATTACAAGCAAATGTATGCCATTGCTTTTTTATTCAGAATAACAAATAAGTCACTACCTTTTGAACGAAGGTTTCTCTCTGGTGTGTTTCCTATTTAAAGTAGTTCTTTCAAATAGTGTGGATTCAAAAGTTAATATCAACATTTTGATCTGTATATGAATTTTGACTGGAAGCTAGTGCAAGCTTCTTAGCACTGGTGAAATTTTTGTTCATATTTTTTTTAATTTGGACACTACTCTTGCAGCAGAGTTTGGAATAGCTTGTAATCTCTGTATCTGTTTGACTGACAATCCACAAAGTAATTAATGACAAGATCAACATGTCACATTAAGACACCATGAACTGAATGTACTGCTGAGCGTTTATCAGTAAAGTCTCAAATTTTCAAAATATTGTATGTGAAAGAATCAAGGAGACATTAAGGGACATTAATCCTACATACTGTATCTCTCACTGTCACCTTATTCACTGACATTACTCTTGATGACCATCAATCCACGGGTCTCTCTATACTGCTTTGTCACATTGATGCCATCCTCAATTTCCACTGTATTATGCTTCCCCTCTCTGACTTTAAACAGTGCTTTTCACAACAAAACCATAGCAATGTCAAATACCATATAGATGTCTCTTCTTGTACTTTGTTTATGAACCAGCTCTCCCATCAAACTATTCATTTTGTCTCCCTTAGCCCAGCCACCGTTAGGCCAAACCCATAAACAATTTTCAGTATTTTCGAATTATGCCTACCCCAGCACCTGTGACACCCACAGCAGACATAAACTAAAGTCAGAACCAAGTCGAGTCAAGTTGTGCAAGTTAGAAAGGTATTAGTAGACTGCAAGAGGGATATAAACAATTGGATGCTTACATTTCCTCTGCTTGCTCTCTCTCTGCAACTAAAAAATGCCTAATAAACTTTGACAGAAAATGTTTTCTTGGATGATAGATGTACTGCAATACATAGCCATATTATTGCAGTCTGTGTCCACATCAGAAATTATGGCCTAGACATCATTATCTATGTCTTTTTATATTGCATATTTTTGTGGATTTTACTTTTGAAACAATAATGAGTAAATGCAGATCTGATAGCCACTTCTTACTGAGCTTAGATAAGGAACTTTGTATATGGTATCCTCTAGCAGTGAGAGAAAAGAAAGGGAAACATGAGGATTTTTATATCTTGCAAAATAACATGGTATGGTAATGAATAAAATTTCAGGCACATACTGTGCATAATATGAGTGCTTACAAACTTTTACAAAATTAGGGAAGATCAAGACTGTTTGCAGAAGATTTATATACACTTTGTGAACTGTCACAGCAATTTAAACATCAATTAGTTCAGTCACTGTCTACGAGATTGTATTGCCTTTAATATGAAGAAGGTTATCCGTACCAAATCAGCTAGTGTCTTTGTAATTATGTACTTGTATTCATATCATCAAATTCTAGATTGATTATAAAGTCAATGCTTGGTAAACAGCATTTGACCAGGTTGAAGTTAGGTGATGGGATATGGAATGAGGTGGAACATTTTGGTCATTATTTTGTAAGATTTTAGGGCATTAAAGGCAAGAGTCTGTCTAGTCTCATACGTCTGAATAACATTTTTTGAATCTACATAAAAAAAAATATTGTAGTACCCTGAATGCCATGAAATATAGATATCATCAAGGTGAATGATACATACAGAGCTTGGTATAAATGTTAGAACATAACAGAAACCTTCGTTACATCTGAAAAATAAATGAAAGGTAATGTACTGTACCTTAACTTCATTCAAGTTGGAATCTGCATTATATGAGTAGTATGATCCACGTATAGTTTATTGAAAAGCCATATTTAAAACTCGTGTACACACGTGGTAATAAATCTATGAATGAGAAAAGATACCCAAGTAAAGCTCATTTAGTTTTTATGTAATTTAAAAAGTTTTGTAAGGTGTCACGTGTAGGAAATAAATAGAGAGGGATTGTGTGTTTGTGTGTATGTGTGTGTTTGCGTGTGTGTGAGGGAGAGAGAGAAAGAAAGAGAAAGAAAGGGTGGAAAAGAGAGTGAAAGAGAGTATTACCAGCACAGAATTATTTTCTTTACAAGAAAGCAATAGAGCAAACTGATTACATTTCATATTCGAAAACAACATGCTTCGTGGTTATAGCACGAGATACAGTAATGCTCCGAGGAAGAGAGTGAATCTTGAAAATTATGATTCGAAATAATGTGCAGAAAGACCGATGCAATGAGCTGAGAGCAATGATCAATGTGTAATATAATGAAGAACAACTCAATAATAATGCCTTTCTGCGAATGGATGAGAGATTTAGAAGGGGGAAAGAAAAAAAAAGTATCAAACAAAATCTTGATACCCAATTCATATCACTAGTATACATAGGAGCATCGCTAATGCGCGCGCTCGATTATGTGCGCGCGCGGCTATGAGAAATGATGAAGATAACCTAACGCGCAGCGCGTGCGCGCCGATGGTGTCACTTCGTGAAAAATGAAATCCGCACCATGCGCGAAGAATCGAAGCGGCACGGCCGACGGTGCCGGTTCGTGAAAATATTGGAAGCGTTGTTTACGTGTTTTTGTGTTTTCACGAACCGGCACGACGGACTTTGCCCGATATTTCAACGAAACTTTTGTTTTTCACGATGAACCAAGAACATGAAACACACAAACAACTCCTAATCTGTCGTGCAGTGTGATATTTAGGTAACTGGACGTGAAATATAGGCGCAATCATGGATTTTGCAAAGGCAAAAACTTCAAACGCGATTATCTCGAAACTTACTTTCGCGGCTCCGGGGCCGGCTGTGCCGGTTCGTGAAAACACCAGCGAAATGGTCTGAAACGTGTGTAAAAAAAAATTGAGCTCGATTTGAGCATACAAATATTTCAACGCGCGCGTAGGCGCACGTTTTAAGAGAAAATATGAATTTTGAGAATATGAGTAGAATGCGCATTACTTGAAATGTATGTGACGTAAATTTCATTGGAAAACTCCATTCCATTGATGAGATATGATTGAGAATGTGTTTTCATATAATGACGTCATAGTGACGTCACGGTCGACTAACCACTATGATTTTATTAGACCCGTCGTCTTTGGGACATGATACATATATGGCATAAGTTTGAAATTGATAGGAAGAACACTTTCTGAGCTAATCGATACACAACTTTTGTCCAAAAATAAAGAAAGAAGAAGAACACCCACCAAAGAATCCGTACAAATACAGAAGGTGATCCGAGAGGATACTCGGATCACCTAATCATCGGGACAGCAAAAACACCCCGAGGTATTGATTCACTTCTCTCAAACATTACCAGGAACTACATGGAAAGGTCCCTACGGAAGGGCCGACTTGTCGCTCCGGTTGAGAATAACATGACGCGGAGGACTGTGTGAACTGGTTAACGTGATACGTTTGGGGGAGAATATGAGACCTATATGCATGGAGAATAGATGATGTCACAGCTGTCTGTGACGTGAGAGAAGGCTTCCGTGGAAGTCATTATATCAATCAGATTATTACATTTTCGTCGAAAAAAAATGCACAGACAGAAAGTAACTTTTGGAGCGTTAACAGTATAACTTTAAAAACACTGATTTTCCCCGATAGATATTGCGTGGTGAAGAAGACGGCAAAGGCTACGAATGCGGTGACCATACATGGCTTACTATCTATCTGTGAGAAGTAAGAGGTTTTAAAGAACATGAAAACACCAAAGCAAGGCGTCAGCGGCAGAGGATTTACTCCTCACAAACTAGAAAAAAAAAAGACAGATCAGGCCGGGTCCCACGTAACGCTGTGCAACCTATTTGGTTACATCAAATTGTCAAGCAAGATTATGGCGACATTCTGGGCACATGGCCCATGAAGCACTATTGACCATGTATGACTTGAAGTGCACTTTATAATCTACTCGTTTCCCCCATCCCACCCCGTCTACCTATTCACTACATGCCTTGTCTGAATTTATAGAGGGGCGTAATTCTGAAATTGGAAGTCAAAGCACTCTTCCAAGTTATTGATACGAGGATCAGGACAGATGCTTGCTCTTGTTCCAAGAGTTAGCAGCAAAAGCACAAAGGTCGCACGCATGTGAATATTAAAGGTGACGCGTGTTTTGGACGAATCACGGAGTGTTTGTTTTGACAGTTACTATTTGTAGAGCACACTCGATGAACACGTCACGTCGCAATACATTTCGCACTTTACTCCTTGTTTCATATTTCATTCATTTCTATGGAATACGACAAACAAAAATACGCACAGCACACATTGTCATCTCGCTTAGCAGTAAGAATAATAATAGGATCTATCCCTTTCTTTAATGGCAAGTTTCTGTTGATGATAGATGAGGAAATCGCCTTTAACCTCTCTCATGGCTTGGAACTATTCGTAAAGCAAACTTTTGTGCATAAAGTAAAAGAGCAATGTGACAACATGTACTTCCTCTCCTTAATAGTGTGTCTAAGGTAAAGCAAAAACAGTGGATATCCGCTATACTATATCTAACAATTAACGAAAGGAAAATGTAGATCACGTATAATCGCACATCTTTACAGCTAAAAAAAAAAAAAATCAGAGTGCTAACGATTTTGTGAAATGGTGGAAAGTTTCCTTTAGTCTTTTAGTGTCCAAATCCGTAAAGAGACGAAGGGAAAGCCACGACACAGATTACACATTGTAGAGGGATACAGACAAGGATCCGCATTTCACGTATAAAAAAACAAAAACAAAAATAAAAAACACCAGTTTTCCAAAAATGAACCCCATCAATCGTCAACATTGTCACGTGGCGCTCTTGAAAGTAAGACTTTCCCGAGGAATGTCGTTACGAACATGATATTGCTCGCTATCAGTTTCAGTGACATGAAACTCTCAATTAGATCATCTCAAAGACCGAGATTCACACCACGACTTCAGATGTAGAGATGCATTATCATCATCTACGCTAAATATTTTCATTTGCTGGGTCTCCTTTCCAGAATGCTATGATACGATAATAATTTTTTGTTTGAAAGTGGAATCTGAAAGAAAAAAAAAAGCTTGCTTTGAATAATTTAGTCTGAATAAACACAGGGATGTAGCAACTATCACGTTTAACATCGAGGTCACGTTACCAATATCCCATGACAGGTTTCTACTAGAAAATTGGCATCTATATCGTGGTCAGATCCTTGTACATGACTTCATACAGTATATCTGAGCTTCTATAGAAGTCAACCGTAGCTTCTTTTCCTTGTAATTAGAATTACACTTCGAAAGTTTGTAGCAGACTTTCACATTTGATTTTTGTTTTCTTTTAACAGGACTCACGACTTTCTTACTTTAAAGAGATGGTACAGTATTGGTGGAGGTTAGAATTGGACTTTTTTGCGAGATACCAAGAAACACTTATGATATAGTTCAGAGCATACCATTTTAAGAGGAATTCAAAGTTTATTTGATGAAAATCGGGTTTGGAATGACTGAAACATCCACAAACAAATTAAAACAAAACGATCTTAATAAAGTGGGTGCCACACTTTATCAGAATCGGTTTCTTTTTTTTTTCTTTTTTTTATAGATATCTCAGCCTTTTCAGAACAAATTTTCATCAAATAAACGTTGAATTCCTCATAACATAACATGCTCTTTCATATATTTCATGAGGTTTCTCATTATCTCACCAAAAAATGTTAGAAATCTGAAATTAGTTCTCAACCAAAACTATACGATCCCTTTAGTCATGTCTGGCTCGTTTTACCCGAAATCTTTTCAAATCTTTAGCTCTATTTACAGTTCCCATTCTTTATGAAAAAATCAACTCAAAGGGCAATTCTTGTTCTTGGGCTAGTGTCCTGCAGCTTGTGGGGTCGGTACCCTAATAAAGTCGCGACTAAACTCGAGGGGATTTTACAGCAACAAATCGTTGTCTGTATGTACTGTGCGCAAAATTCATGTTATCTAGACTCATATCAGTCACACGTCTTACTTCGTTTTATAGAAAAGAATGAAAACACATTAATGAAGTCATCAACGGATCGAAGGGCATATCAGTAAGGTGGGGCACATGTTTGTCATTCTATATGAAAAAAATCGTATCAGGACAACTCCCCCGGAGGACTAGTCCCCCGGGGACTACTCCCACCTGACAGCTCCCCCGGAGGACCACTCCCCCGGAGGACCACTCCCCCGGAGGACCACTCCCCCGGAGGACGTCTCCCCCGGAGGACTACTCCCCCGGAGGACGTCTCCCCCGGGGGACAACTCCCCCGGAGGACAACTTCCCCGCAGGACAACTCCCACCTGACAACTGCCCCGGGGACGTCTCCTGGGGGACAATCCCATAACTGAACAGAGATGTTTCTTATTCGTGTCCTAGAAATTAAAATTGAATTCATCTGTGTAAAAACAGTATTCTTTTTATACAGAATTTAAATTAAAGTTAACGTTACCTATAGGCACGTCCGTCTTTATAACAAAGTTTTTGAAATCTCAGCACAAAGTTCTTACTTTTGTACACGCTACATGTAATGTCGAAAAAAGTAGAAACGCAGGTCCATTTTATCACTGAAAGTTGGTCAAGAGATAAACACATTGACGGAAGCACGCTTTTGAGGGGAGAGTTCATTCCTTAGCATGTACCTGTTATTCTTCATTATTTTATAATATTTTAAGAAGTCCATTCTTTGATGATTTTCCTTTTCTTTTTGCAATTCATGATTATGATAAGGAATATGTTAAATGAAAGAAAGATATTATTCAGAGGGGTGAATGCTCAAATTTTTGAGTTTCTTCACTTTGTCTCCCTCTACAAAGGAATACGTTGTTAGAAATACCCTTTTAATGGGGTTATGATTTTCATCTTAGATTCTTATGATAGTTACTATCCTATATGTCACTGTCAGTAATACTTTATTGTGCAATTTTCGTTTGTTATGTTGACTGTGAATTTATCTGAACATCATTCCAATTCTTAATGTCGGAGAAATAATTGACAGAAAAAAATATAAATATTCTGTGCCTGAAAAGACTTGAACGTGTAAAAAGGTAATATCTTCCAACAGCCCTGGGAAAGCACACCCGCACGACCAACACAAATCTCTCAACCGCAAAGATGGGATGATTCGAGTTTCAATTAATTGAAAATTGAGTTTTGTTTCACACAGTTTTATTTGATAACGTTTGTACATGGAAAACAAAAACAAATAAAAATGTCTAGCGTAAGAGTAATTGAAGTTAATATGCAAACAACACTTTTGCACGTAATGGTATACCGGAGATTGTGGTATCAGATAATGGTACACAGTTTACAAGTGACCAGTTCAAAGAGTTTGCTTGTCAGTACCAATTCAAGCATGTCACGTCTTCATCACTTTCTACATAGCAATGGGAAAGTTGAAAAGACAGTACAAATCGCAATGTCTAATGAAAAAGGCAATGAGAGATGGAACAGATCCAGGTTTGGCATTTCTTGACTATCGGAACACACCGATCAATGGGCTAGATGCTAGTCCTGCACAATTGTTGATGCAGAGGAGGACAAGGACCACCCTGCCAACAGCTAATCAGCTGCTGAAACCAAAAGTAATAAAGAATGTGCAAACAAAGCTGACCAAGAAACAAAAGTGCAGTAAAATTACTTTGATCGAAGCGAAAAGCGTTGTTGTTTCAAAGACAAAGTTTCCAAGAAGTTGCATAGTGGAATGTGAAGGAAAAATGCTCCTGTCAAAACAGAATTGACATCAGAAGAGGTACAGTGGAAAACAATCCTTAATGCAACAAAGCTAGATGACTCAACATAATATCGTATCACAAGATCAGGTCAAAAATATGGACCAGTGTAAAAACTTATCTGTTTTATAGGATAGATACCGGAATTTGACGGGAAATGAAATGACAATGATCACGGGATTGTGATAATGTTAAGATGTTGAACTATTCATCTGGAGAGTAGAGTTGGTTACATTTTGAGTGCAATAAAAGTGTTTCATCTAACTTATCAAAAGTAACAGCTTTGTCGATTATTATAAGAGAAACAATGATTAACGTTTCTTCAAAGACAAAAATAACACATTTCTAAAAGTGAACAAAAGTACAGTTTACAAAACAATCACAAGTATTCCTCCAAGTATGAAGAGCGAGATTGAATTTAAGTCGTTATAAGAGTGCGTTGTAATGTGTCATACAAAGCCGTGATATCTCAATATTGAAGTGAAGTTTTACTCACTTTACAAGTATCAGTAATGTTTGTGTATATAAGATGTGTTGCTATGATTACAAATGTAGTAAAGTTGAATGTAAGATATAAGATATGGCAAGTCAAACACGCCCATGCAAGACGTATTTCCATTATTACTCAAATAGGACAAGTATATTGTGAGAACAACGTATCAAATAATTGCCATGATAATCCTAAAAAGACAATGGCTTATTAATTAAGTTTCAGTGGTAGTTGATAAATGAAAAAATCTGTGTGAAAAAGAGAAACTTTACTTTTCTAAAAAAGGGAAATGCCAAATGTTTGAAATTAGTACAGTTTGAACGCAGAGACTAGTGCCTAGCTATGCAGCACCAACCAATCCCCACAGAGATGATGCTGTTGCTATGCTCTATAGTTACCCCTCTCGAGAAACCCCGGAGGTAGATGTACTACCTCAGCAAACTTCCTTGCTTGCACCCAAGACCTAGAAGAATAAAAACATATCAACCTATCACCTGCGTGTTAACAAAATGTGCACATATACTTTTTGACCAGTGTCCGTTTCTTCCCTTTGGCATCCGATGCAATCAATATCGCTAAAGCATTTGCACTGTTCAAACTCGTCATGATTGTAATACAACAAATTACTGCCAAGATCGTGTGCTTATTCTGACTGATGAACTCTTTATGTGCCATGGTGGAAACCCCCTGTGTGCCACGTTATTCTGAGACACGAAGGTAGTCATGCTTTGAGAAAGAATTCTGTTTTTCCAATTTGTATAACTTCTACAAATTTCTGTTAAGATGGGCACAATAGTAGGCAAAGTTAAAGAGGAATTCCAAGCTTTGTTTCGATATAAATTTTATGACGACTCTATGTTCAACTTCTTTTAATGACCAGTTGCTACATTACTATAAAGGCATGACTTTTGCACATTAAACCGTGACAGAAACTTAAAATGTACGAGCAAATCTAGTTGGGAACATCGCTTGATAGTCGATCACCACAGAATGCAAGCCGTATATGAGAGGAACAAAAGCACGAGAAACGCTTTCATTGTGCCGCGGGATTAGCAGTAATTAGCGGTTTATCGATCGGTCTTGGCGGCTTTGTTTGTTGAGCAGAATATGCGAAGTTGGCACGCCGTCGACTGAGTCGGAGGTGCGAACGTGGCACATAAAGAGTTAAAGAAACAACTAAGGAACTCTCTAAATAACAGGCTAAATATTACAGTCGTCATCCCTTGATATCTCTTAGAGATGGGCTAAAGAGGATGACATTTTCAGAACATGCTCATCACACCTTAGTTTGATGACTTTGTGCCTACTGACACCATTTTTGAAAAAAAAAGAACGAAAAATGCGAAATCCAGGGTGCCCCGGCCGAAAAGCTGGTCGCCGTTTCGGCTTAAAAAAGACATTTCTGGTTATAACTCGGCTATGTTTTGGTCAATTGTGATGGTTTTGGTGTCTAACCCCATGTTTTGGGGGTCAAGGAAATGGATTATAATGATAATTTTTTAGCGTAAAACCTAATCTTCCACATGATACTAACCTTTTGCCCATATTTAGGCATAAAATTTCCTTGCCTTTTACCCCTACCCCAACTGCCATTTTTTGCATTTTTTCTGTATTTTTTTTCAAGTAGTATTGACTACCATACTCTTAATAACAAGTTCTAGCTATCAATCTGGTGTTTTCTACCAACAATAGTACAGCAAGGATTATGTTATACGTGTGTCATGCAGATACCGGTATGTGGCTGGTGCATTCAGGATGCATGGTAACTGTGTAACCAGTGCTACTGTTTCTGCATTATAGTGCCTAATGCCGGTTGGAAGATATTACCTTTTTACACGTTCAAGTCTTTTCAGGAACAGAATATTCATGGGCAATTCCGCAGTAACGGAATTACAAATCAGAGAATTTTGGCTCATATTCTTTCACCTTGTATACAGGATTGATTACTTTGCCTTCTCTTGATACATTTAAAAGATGCAGAGGTACTCACACTGTCACCCCAAATACAAATTTGTTAAATGTTCTCACTTGGTTGGTTACAAAGGACGTCTATGTGAAATGGTAACGGAATTACCAGAAAATTTAGTCACAACTTCAACTCTGACTTTGGGAGTTGTTTCTCTGAAATCTATAACACATACACTGTAGGTTGTTGTCTGATTTCATCTTTGATTGTGTTGACTTCAATTCAGTTGTATTGTTTTTCAAATATTTCATCACATTTTCAAAGCAGCAGGCTTTTTCCCTATGAAGTCAGTGGTAACGGAATTACACAAATGGTAACGGAATTACACCTTCTAAAATACACTGGAAAAAATACACATTCTTGGTACTCATGTATTCTGAAATGTCTTGATAAAGATTGTTTATGCCTTTAGCTATAATATAACCACTAAATAAGTACTCTCTAGCCTTTGACCTTGAACTGGTACAAGTGTATAGGTGCCAAATGAGTTTTCTTTGTAAAAAAAACGTAAAATGTTCAGGCTAACGACCGTGATTTGAAGTTGTAACTATGTCAATCAAGATCTCGTAACTTCTAAGTACCACATCCATCAAAATTTGTCTACTTTCAAGTTAAGAATTTCACAATCTGCAGGTAAATGACATCTAAGACACATGGTAACGGAATTACGCTAGAATAGCCCTACACAAGTACACGTACAATTCTATAAATCCAGTCAACAATATTCAAATTTTCTTGTATTTCTTTTGTTGATATCATGCAAGACAGATTTCTCTGTTTTCTTCTTCCTAAATATGCCAATAATTGACAATATGTGTGAATTACTTACACGTATTGTACATAAACATTATGTGCACATGCATAAGAAAATAATAAAAAACTGTTCGGATTGACACTGAATTTAAATTCAAATCATAAAGTGCCAATTTACAGTGCAAGAACACAATGTGCAGCCCCATCATTGAACACAATGTTTAATATTAAGGATGAACACTAAAGATGCTTGAAACTTTTAATTTGTTAAGTGAAAAGATGCAGTTGTGGTTCAATGACAAATATAACAAATTACAATTCAATCATAAATAGAAAAGAAAATTTTCTTATATGATTATGATACTGCACCAGTGCTTAATCATTATTATCTATATGTTGTGGCATATATTAATCACTAAAAACTTGTGACATTTTACTAATAGCTGAAGTTGCCCCCTGGTATATAATGTCGTGCATAATTTGATAATTCCCTTCCAACCAAAATAAAATGAACTAAACTAAAAGGAAATAGAAAACACCAAAATAACTTTAACAAACTACAACTTTTGCAACCTTTAGAGTCCACCAAATTCTGTTACAATGTATTTCATAGAAAGGTAAGAGGGCCTCTTTTATCCATCTGCAGCTCACTGTGTTAGAGTTAGATCAATCAACCTGTGAATAATGTTAGTATTTACTTCTGACCACACAAAATTTCCAAATGACGTCTTCAGAAAAATAATCATGACCAGGCCTATAAATTTCCTACAAGTTTCCTGTCTCTGTCTTTCTTCTTTGACTTTGTCTATTTTCTCATCCTGAGTGTTGCCATAAATTTACTCACAAGAAGTGTGCATCTTCTCTTTTGCAGTAAGTTGTACTTTGACTGCCTGAAAGCAAATTATAAAATGTGACCGTGCACCTCAAAACGCACATAAAGTCGCACACACTGATTTTGCGTGAGGACTGATAAGTGAAATGGGTCAAACTAGCCGAACTTAACTTCTTCATATTTTCTGAAAGAGTGCCTCTTCTTTTACATTATGCTAAAATTTGGTATCATAAAACGGGCGGGAAAGTGTGTTTTTTTTAGCAGTTTATCTCGAACATTTTTGGTAGAATAGTGTGTTTAGTTGTGTCTTCAGAATCCCTTTTTCATTTTTGAAAAACCTTGTCCACACTCTTCACTTTCAACTCTAATAACTTTTGAAAGGATAGTGCTACTGCTTTGAAAGTTGGCATTAATTATGGACAGAATGTGCTAATGAGGCACGCTTAATTCCAGTTTAATCAAATAATCCCTTCATTGTTGTTACTCTTGTGGTTTACTTCCTGTTTTTTGTCCCATTCATCGCACAGCCAGCACGATTTGAAGATGAAGCGCTTGAATAGACACTGTACTTCAGAGCCTCTTTTCTCAGTTCACACTTTTCCTGAGTTTGTGCTTTCTTTCCAATATTTAGATAGGTTAGGAGAGTCCATTTGATTTGAGTTATACATCATTTTAAAGCTTAAAATCTGCTCTTTCAGAATATGGTCTTAACTAAAAATTCATGTCTGGCAACTTTTTGTTTGTTTTGAGGTGCACGGTCACAAATACACTGTAATGGCACTTGTATGAAAGGAAACTGGATTGTACAGCAAATGGTAACATGAAGAGTAAAGGTAGAAGCAGAAGCCCATTGACTTTGATATTTAAAATCTTCTTAGGGTGGGAAAGTCTAGGCCTAAATGTTACATTTTAGAGCTGTATCACAATTACTGAGTGGGTAAATGTTCATCACAAATTGTGTTTTTGTCTTTATTCCTTTTAAAAAGAAAGGATTAAAGAACAAATTTCAAAGGGTAGCAGATGCTCTGTATCAAATGGGCATGAAAATCAAAATACATGTCTCTGTGGAGGAAAGATCTAAGAAACAGATGAAAGAAGGTCATAGTCATACACTTACCATTAAAAAGATAAAGGACTTGAGGATGAAAACAGGACATGTTCAATAAAAGGTCAGACTGTCGACTTGGTGATAATAAAGCCCTTAGCATACAGAAAGATCAAAGGTGTCACATTCAGTGGGCATCCCGTGTCAAGCAATGACTTCTGTCACATTGTGTATGATCCTTCTCTTAAATTCTTGATCTTTCCTCACAAAAATTATCCTGTTCATTTCTCTCTGTCAGTAGCAGTGCTCTCTTTTCCTTTTAAAGAAATTTTATGTCCTTCTCCTTCTTTGTAACCTTTGTTCAATTTATGCTGCATCACACCCATTCAATAGTCCCTCATCACTATACTTTAATAGATTTTGTATGAAACCATGAGTCTTTTTAGCAAGAAAATATACATTGATATCTCAGAATTCAGTATGATTTTGAACATTTTAGAATGCGTATCTGTAGCAAACCTTAAAAAGTTATCAGTTAGCACAGTCTCCATTTACACATGTGGTTCTTGTACATGAGAAAAGGTGAAAGAAGGGAGGAGACTTTCAGCACAAGAAGTCTTGTCAAGCGTGTGCCCTGATGTCAGGACTCACTGTCAGAAGCATCCAGCCATGTACACTGTATGCTGAGTCATGTCAGTGTATCATACCATGCAGTTTCACTCCTTTACTGCCAATCACTAACACTGTTAAGCTCAATAATAATGCCCTGAAGCTATTTCATGAACAGTTCACATACATATTGGCACGAAAGTAGGATATGTCATTCTCTTCCATATTAGATGTGTGTGTAATTCCGTTACCATGTAATTCCGTTACCACAATTACAGAAGAACTGAAGGAGATATTTCACAAAATGTTTTGTGACTTTTCAGGGAGTCACATGTAGAGAAAAAATTTACAAGGGGAGAAAAAATCTGTGATTAGTTTGTTCAGGAGAAAACTTTTTTTCAATTTTATGGTAACGGAATTACGTCACTTTGTCAGTAGATTTTTAAACTTTCTCCAAAAAATATCATAATGAGAGTGACTGAATGCTTCATTAAATGTGATTGTTGAAGCATAGGAAGAAAGATGTGGAAGTATGGATAAAGCAGAGAGATATTTAAGTTGTTTCATTTTCAATTTTCATGTAATATTGTAAAATTTTAGATAAATACAATAAATAGTCTTCCAACTTTAAAAGTGTGTACAACAAAAACGAGGAAAGTTATTGGAAAAGGGTTTTTTGTTTCCGTAAATACAACAATCCATCTGTACGGGAAACTGAAATTTCTGAGCATTTACTTAACTTTGAATTTTGCTGTTTTTGCCCTTCCCATACGGAATTGCCCTCATATTTTTTCTGTCAATTATTTCTCCGACATTAAGAATTGTAATGATGTTCAGATAAATTCACAGTCAACATAACAAACGAAAATTGCACAATGAAATTACTGACAGTGACATACAGGATAGTAACTATCATAACAATGTAAGATAAAAATCATAACCCCATTAAAAGGGTATTCCTTTGTAGAGGGAGACAAACTGAAGAAACTCAAAAACTTGAGCCTTCACCCCTCTGAATGATATCTTTCTTTCATTTAACATATTCCTTATCATAATCATGAATTACAAAAGGAAAAAGAAAATCATCAAAGAATGGACTTCTTTAAATATTATAAAATAATGAAGAATAACAGGTACGTGCTAGGAATGAACTCTCCCCTCAAAAGCGTGTATCCGTCAATGTGTTTATCTCTTGACCAATTTTCAGTGATAAAATGGACTTGCGTTTCTACTTTTTTCGACATTACATGTAGCGTGTACAATGGTAAAAACTTTGTGCTGAGATTTCAAAAACTTTGTTATAAAGATGGACGCGTCTGAGGTAACGCCAACTTTAATTTAAATTTTATTGAAAAAGAATACTGTTTTTATACAGATGAATTTAATTCTAATTTCTAGGACACACACACACACACACACAAAATCTCTGTTCAGTATGGGATTGTCCCCCAGGAGACGTCCCCGGGGCAGTTGTCCTCCGGGGGAGTTGTCCTCCGGGGGAGTTGTCCTCCGGGGGAGTTGTCCCCCGGGGGAGTTGTCCTCCGGGGGAGTTGTCCCCCGGGGTGGGTTGTCCCCCGGGGGAGTGATCCTCCGGGGGAGTGGTCCCCCGGGGGAGTTGTCCTCCGGGGGAGTTGTCCCCCGGGGGAGTTGTCCTCCGGGGGAGTTGTCCCCCGGGGGAGTCGTCCTCCGGGGGAGTCGTCCTCCGGGGGAGACATCCTCCGGGGGAGTAGTCCTCCGGGGGAGACGTCCTCCGGGGGGCGAGTTGTCAGGTGGGAGTTGTCCCCGGGGGAGTTGTCCTCCGGGGGACAAGTCCTAGACCCGAAAAAAATAGAAAATGGAGACTCTACTAATGACTTATTCCTTTTTTATCTACCCAAAGCACAAAGAGCAAGCAATTTGTAGACTACTTTTGTCTGTTTAAAATGAGCAGTACACCAAACGATTATTATCCCCCCATCGGGCAAAATTTTGAAAGCAACCTCCGTTCTATTATTACTCTAACCTTCAGACGCGTACGTACATAATACACAAACTAACCAATTCCTACTGTACAAGGACGAATCAAAGAAGAAAAACATAACATCTTGTCCAATGAAAAGGAACGGCGCAGACACATAACAAAGGCATCACACTTTTCAGCATATGAATAGAAATTTCTTCTGAATGACTTAATATTGAGTCATTTGGACATTGTTCCACTTCAAAATCCAATTTGTAGAGCAGATTTAGGAGGCAATAATATGGGTTCATGATACAATGGAATCCATTGCCACGTCATAGGCGCCAGAGGACGAACATACGTTGTGGGAGGTGACGATTCAGACTTAAATTTTCGAAATTTGTTTGAGATCTGTTTCTGGTTAGTATACATGTACTTCTCCGTTTGTTTGTTTTTTACACCCCAATGTGCCGATGTTTCTACGAAATGGGACGTAAAGGATTTTTTATACAATATGTATGCATGACTATATTATATATAGGCCTATACATGAATTACAGATGTATTGAAAATGATGATAATCGTTGAAATTGTCCTATTACTCTCATTTTGTACGATGATAATGAAATTGCAGAAAATTTATGTACAATGTAGGCCCTACTTCAAAAAAGGTCACGCAGAGAATAAATCAAATCAGATCTAATCAAATCAGTAGGCCTAGGGCTATATATTTGTAACAGATAAAGACAAAACATATGCAAGCATGATACGTTTGATATATATCACACAGGCTTATATGGTATAGACTGTGTATCAAAGGTGAATTAAACATCGAATCAAGAGTCACTAGATTATTACGTGTATCAAATCATTATCACTCGTCATCTCGCTGCAGTATAAATAAACAGTGTTAAAGATTTTAACAGATCATTTTTGTCAGTATTGAATCAATGTGGACTAACGTGTTGTCTTTTTTAATGCCTGAGAGATTTGTAGACCATGTAATATATATGACCATGTACTCATTAATAGGAATTGGCATCACTTTGTAAAGTCATTATGAATATATTCAGACGTAGTGGTCCCGCCTCACATCCAAATGGACCCCATGGAAGACCAGCTTAGCATAGCTGAATATGGGCTATCCAGCATCTTCTCAGATGGAAAATGAACAAACAAACAAACAAACAAACAAACAAGCACACGACAGTACAGGACTTGCATGTATGTAAAGAACATATACAAGTAGACAATGCAGTCGGAATGCGGTATAACTGTTGCATTGACCGACTTTACAGGATTGCAGTTCAAGGGCACAGTTCAACAAGGAGATGGTCTGTTCAGTGTTCTTTACAATCGTCTGTGGACAGCCGCCACTGCTAGGGGTTTATGGAAGCCATGCCCCAGACGGAGGGGGCAAAAGAGTTAAGAAGGCGTGGACATCATGGCCAAACGTTGACGCGTGAGGTCACCGGTACGTCATAATAGTGGTTTTCGGAGTGGGGGTGGGATGGGGATGGGGGTGGTGAAAAGAAAGAGAGTCTCAGACAGGATATGAAAGAGAGAGACGGGGAGGGAGAGAGACCAGAAAGGGGAAAAACAAACATGCGTTGAAGTGACAGATCATATTTTCTTTTTATTCAGGTGCGGCGCATGTGTGAAAACTATTCTGTTTGTTGTGCGATACTCTTGAAGGTGAGCTGGCCACCCGCTGGCCACCACGGATAGATCAACGACACTGAATTCCACCTCAATGGAAGTACAAATGGAAATATTCTGCATATCCAATACAGAATCGTATAATAATGATAAACGTTCCATTCAAAACGTGTCTAAGTAATAATTTCAGACGGTTTGAATACACAGAAACAAAACACATTGTAATTATCCTTCGTTACCTTGTTGCAGTACATGCAAAACACTCTAAAGACTTAAATTTCATCAATAATCTAAATGAATAGCTATTTAAGAAACTTTATGACATAACATAGTACGTGATGATATTATGCACATGCGCCAAAATGTTCTTTAATGCTGTCGATTTTCTTTTGATAGGAATTTACACATAAATTACTCTTACTCTTATTATCATACATAAGAGTGAAAACAGTTCCATTTACAGCGAGGACGCATGCGCCTAATCTTCTACACGGAGCCTACCTACATAACCCTATATATATTAATATAGGCTTTTATACTTGTACATCTAAGCAATGCTGTGATTGAACTTATAGGGCAAAATTGACAAAGCAGATAGTTGATCAGACCTATCGTACATGTCTATGCAATACGTCTACATGACACTGATAAAGGCGTGTAAACTGATGGTTGAGAAACTCAGTTGGAATTTTAGTCCGTCATGAGAAGGGGAAGTCACGTGACAGCAATGTGCCCTCCCAAGAATGTCCTCTAATACATCCTTACATTCGGCAGTCAGCGATGCGACATTTCAACCAGCTCACATGATGAGAGAAATAGAACTTCGTGATAACATGCAATTTACATATCTGGCTCACGATCACCACTTTCATGCGTGCAGCCTGATTCGTTTTCCATAGCCATGGTAACAATCGTTGCTTTCATCAAGTGTTATTTGTTTTTACCTCACAATATTGATAATATCTATTGCTGACCCTTTTGTCTCTATTCGATGCCCGGCGATTAACAAACTAACTCTCGTGGAAATGAAGATATTACATTTATTATTTCCGATCTATTGAGTATTCCAGTAAAACGTTTACGTATGTTCTGTACTTGCAACTACAGCCGTGGGATCATAGTTTGTGGTTATTAAAATTATTCAGTGCGTAGATATTCCACTTTAGTTAAGCCTGTTCTACATTTCACGGATTTGTACCACCATCGTATACGTGTGTAAAAGTGTTTGTTGTTTGCACAGCTGCCGAATTTGATAAATGCAAAAAATCATCAACATACAAAAATCGATAAGACGACGCTAAGTAGTGAGATTTCAATTCGATTCATCCGAGACATTATGAAAGTCGTATCATTATTGGTTCAAAGTCAAGTGTAAAATAATTACATAATTGGTTTCAAACAATTCAACAATGTATCACTCACCATTTGGTCTCTAAGAATGCGTAAATCTAGATCCATCTTGCTGGCGTGGTACTTCATTTTGTTGTAGCTGTCGGGGTTTTCGTCGCTGTCGACGTTGACGGGTGTTCCCTGCGACTTCTCCTCGTAGCTATCACCTGATCTCGCGCGAACAGAGAGAAAACCAAAATATTGAATACAGGCCGAAAGAGCCAAATCCGGTTATTCCTGTACAAGTGCAGCTCCGAGACTGAGTCTGATTGAAGACCGGGGGAAATTTGATGCCTGTTTTCTGGCTAAAGCTGGAACTATACACACTACGCTCAGTTCAGTCCTCCACATCCACACTATTGCGTTTCCTTCCTGCGAAGCAAAGGATAACCCGTATCGCGTATTTCCTCTTCGAAGGAGATGGGAAACGCTAGAAGCCTGTACGGCATTGACGACGTAGATCGTTATTGGTAGATGTAATCGTCTGCAAGCGAGCGCATTCCATAGAGACGTACGTAGAGTTTCTTTGGCGCACGCATTTCCCTCGAAGAAGTGAATAGAGGCCTCCGAGAGTATAATCAGCCAAAGGGCGCCACACCATGTATTGTTAGTCTACAGAGAGAGACCCAAAGAGCATTTGAATATAAGAACACTAACGGAAAATGTACATTGATAATGGAATGTAATTCATTTACCCTTTCATACTTTTTAAAACAATTTCAAGTATAATCTTATAGATAGACCGATATAAAGTACTTGTGACGTCACTTTTTAGCAATGAGGACACACTGAAAAGCACGGAAATAGCCTCCTGATCCTCAAATCTACACGATAAATAAACATACTGTAACGGAAAATTGACTATTGATGACTCAATCTTCAAATAAAAGTGCGTGCAGTTGGTACAGTTATACTGTGAACACACAGTAGCGCAACGCGTAATGTACATCACTGTTTTAAATATATTCATATTATAACATTATAGTAGGACCTATTATTTGTAAGTCCGTGTACAGTAACGCATATTACATTCAGCGTTGAGACTGTAAACCACGTACATTTTGCAGTGTGGGGAAAGATTATATGAATTTATACCATTTTACATTTAAACCTAATATATTTACCTGAATTCTTTGTCATATAATTTCTAGAGAAAATAACTTATGAGTAAACCTGAAGTTTCCATTAGGCCATTACATGTCGCGATTCCTCAGCCACCTCCCCCTCCCCCTATTGTCTTCTAGATGATACTCAATCCACTTCAGTTTTGAATTCAGAGCTGCATTGAAGATTTTTAAAGGTTGAAACTACAAGATAGATTGGTGATGACTACAATAAAACTTTCTGAGTTTGTTTAGTATGTGTGCATGCTTGTTGTTTCGCATTGTTTTTGATATTTTTGTCATTATTGTTCGTTTGTTTGTTTGTCTGTTTGTTTGTTTTTTATTAAGTACGGGTACGAAGACTAGGCGAGATTTCGACATGATCGAACAGTCGAGATGATCATGGTGATCGTGCGCGTGCGCACTTTGCATCAATTCGCACTTGCACTTGTTGCCTGCCTTACAGATAGCCCATTAAAGAGACTAATTATAGAGATGAGGTGAGTGGAACTTTTAGGGGGATGATGCCGCTTGACCGATTGGGTCATGCCTTCACGAACACGTAAATTGACCTTTTATTATCCGTCAAATGTCACCCAAGACAATGTCGAAAGTTTGTGAATGAAGCACATATGGCGTGTACATACGGGTGACACAAGTATACGTAATGTTTATACATTACTTCGTCTCTCTATTCCATTTCCACTTTTGACTTCATCATAACTATGTATTTCATATATACGGTATAACAATAACAAATTATAGAATGATGAGGATAATGGCAGCAGCAGCAGCAGCAGTAGTAGTAGTATATAGTACAAGTAGTAGTAGACCTATAGTGATAACAATGATATCGTGATAATAATGGTGATGATAATGATGATGATTATTATTATTATTACTATTATCATTATCATTATTATTAATATTATTATTATTATCATCATCATCATCATAATCATAAAAATTATGATTGTGATAGTAACAACAACAAGACGACAAATAAGAAGAATAGGAATAGTTATAGCAGTAATTATGCAATAATAATTGTTTTGCATCTTTGTATAAACACAGCATTTCCCCGGACACAGAATGTAACAATGTTTTCCATAATATTGTGTGTGTGGGGGGGGGGGGGGCTAGATATTGTTGTATTTGTCATAATAAAGTTCAGTTGGTTCTTTCTTCCTCACAGTCTTGATCGCCAAGGCTAAATCATGTTTTTATAAAGCTTATCGCGGCTGTTCATTTAGCTCTTAGAAGGACCAGTATTGTAAATAGTTGGGCCAAGATTATTATCATTATTCTGGTATTCACATGTTCTCCATCTGATTCCAAGATTGCGTCCGAGTTTTATGACTGTGTTTACCACTATCCAATTTCGTCATCATCAGCTTTCAGACGTTTGGAGGAGACTCCTCCGCTAAATATTCATTAAAAAGAAATGTTTTAGTGGCATTGGAGTGCTCGCCGTCCAAACGGTAAACGGGGAGGGGGTCGTTGCATGCCACAGACCCGGCGAGTTCTTACGTATGACATTCCTCGGATTCCTCGCGTTACTTTCCGACGAGCGAACTGCTACGGAGTGTGACGTCATTTTGTGTCGTCTCCAGCAGTGGGCGCTGTTGGTGTATTAATTGCCGGTAAAAGCGTCCTGTGCCTTGCGAGTGATAAACTTTTGTGTACTGCATGCAAACTGAATTGGAGCAAAAAAAGTCTACCCATACATACGTAAATATAACATACTTAAGTTTATGTGTGCCTTGAATGAATGCAGCAATATTGGTAGAATACATTAGCGAGAGTTTGAGGAAAATCGGACAATCAGTTCAAATAGTGAGAAGACCAACCTCGTGACGTCGCTGCAAAACAGTACAAAAATGAGAATTCCGCAGAATTCAATTTATCAAGCACAATAAAAGACAAATTGACTTACCTCTTTCAGGATCAGAAACAGAGGGAATGATATATTATTCTTAACATATGTCAGGAACAATACTTTTCATAAAAGAATTAAAGTTTGTGGAAGTCTCTTTATGTTATCTTTAAATCGTTGTGCTGCAGTGACGTCATAGACTTTAGTCGCCTCATCTAGCGATGATGGCACCGATTTCTAAATTTTGTGTCCCGCAAATCTGTGTCACGCATTGGTAAGGTTTTTCCGATACAAATTTTACACTAGATATATCTGAATTTCTGCCAGATACACGATCAGGGACAAGAAGAGAAAGAAAGAAAGAGGCCTGATTTGGTTATCAACTCTTTGGGTGTTCATTGTATGTACAAACATGTAGTCATGAATCAGTTAACCTGAAAGCTTTTATACATCTTAAAACCCACTTGGTTTTAAACGTCTGTGAAGCTCCACGGTAAGCTACTTTAATACGGCCAAAGTTAAGCCTGTAAAAGAATAATGATTGTTTTGGTGTGGGTGACCGTGCCAACTTCATCCACTCAGTCAGAAACTTATACGTCGTCCGCGTATTAAAGGAAACCCCAACCCAACGAGAAGTGCGGATTGAGTGAAAGCAGCAATATTAGTATACACATCAGTGAAAGTTTGAGGAAAATCGTACAATCGATACAAAACTTATGAACTTTTAAAGTTTTGGTGCTGGATTAGCTGGATGAGGAGACTACTAGAGGTTATGGCGTCATGTCTGCACAACAATCTTAGGGAGTTCCACAAAAAAAAAAAAAAAAAAAAATCATTTTTCATGAAAATTACACCTTCCGTCAATATTAATACTGACATATTTTAAGGGTAGCAATATTATTCCCACTGCTTTCTGAAAGCGGTTAGTTAAGTGCTCTTTCATTATGCTAGAAAAGTGAATTTTTGTGGAATTCCCTTCATATTTTTTCCATATTGTTGTCCACACATACGTCATAATCTCTAGTAGTCTCCTCATCCAGCGGTTCCAACACCAAAACTTTAAAATATGCATAACTTTTACATCAATTGTCCTATTTTCCTCAAACTTTCACTGATGTGTTCTACTAATGTTGCTGTTTTCACTCTATCCACATTTCTCTTTGGGTTTCTCTTGGGTTTCCTTTAAGGTTATCTGGTGTATTCCGATTACACACACACACATAATCATACACAAACACATGCACACATGCACACTGTATGTACACACTTTTTTCTCTCCCTCCTCAGTATCCATCTTTCCTTCTCCCACTCCCCCCCCCCATTATGACGTAATCCGTTTGCTGATATTCATACTATAGTTTCCTCTGATTGTTCAGTCCTTCAAATATCCACAATACCTTTTTGCTGTTCCTACTCCTTTTTGTCCTCTTCCAGTCTTTTGTTTCTTTCTTTTTTAATCGGGGCTAAGAGTATCAAAGTATGGAAGCAATACAATCAAAAGGGCCATCTCATCTAAACCAGCTGACGGGAAGAACTATATAGCTGTTACAATTAGTCCTGCAGACAAGCAACGTTTTTTACACATCCATGTCTGTTCACCTACTCCTGTCTCTCTTTCTCTCTCTCCCTCTCTCTCTCTCTCTCTCTCTCCCTCTCTCTCGGTATGTTGCTCTTCATAATTTGCATCGCTAGTTTTCATAGATCCTTAGACAATTTCTCATTATTTGCTGATGACTCTAATCTTTTCTGTATACGGTGTACTCTCACCCCGACCCCAATACATGAACAGTACGGTGAATGATGAACTTAAGGTTACGCAATCAATTTACGTTTTAAAAGAATACAGTACTGTACTAAGGTGCTCACAGCAGCTCAAAAGAACCGATCAAGTCATCTGAATTTCACCTCAACCTACACTGCACTCCTTTCACTCCACAAGGAGCATGACAGTCAGATTGACTGTGGTGCACATACTCAAAGTTCAGCAGCCTTAATTCGTGGTACATGTACATGTGTCCAGTCATATACCATTGAATCAAGGGGGGAATTTTGGAGCAGTCTTGCCAAGTGACACAAGTACATCTATGACCATCCATTTGAGAGTGCCATATTCGGGCAGCCCATAGCGCTACTAGAAGTAAATGTAATTAATTTCCATCAAGTTTCCAGTAGTTAAGTCATTGAGGAACATTTCTATCAGGACCCTGGGAAAATCAATGATGTTACATCTACAAACTCACAAGAAGGGTACATTTGAAGAGTTTAAATGCAATAACAGATACAGAACAAATGTACATTGTATATCCTTTTTTTTATCAATTTGAGATCAAATTTATTGAAAGACAAAGAAAATATTTGTAATAGATATTATCATAGATATAAATACATTGTTCATAATACTTCAAAAGGGGGAATTTTTATATTTTCATGCTTGGCAGAGTTGGAGAAATTTCACATTCTTAATTTTGTGGAATCAAAACATTAAATACTGTTACATATAATATATAAAAATACTTGCATGCTTTAACTAGTTTCTGGAGGTACAAACTGTGTGAAAAACAATGCAAACAATTTCCACTTTTACAGTATCTTCAAATATCTATTTGTTATGTAACAAGTCTTGTACCAATGGAATTTTTTTTCTTTATTTGATGATGACCTTACTTTTAAAAAAAATCAAAACATGAAAATGGCATTTCACTGTCCTTTTTTTTTGCATTCAAACTCTTCACTTGTACAGATACATAATTATGACAAAACTTGTATCAATCAGTCTCATAAACCATGATGGTTATCTTTTAGAACATCATCACCAAAAAAAAAAGGAAACTGACAATAAAAACTGTACAGAAAACGAAATAAGTTTTTTTTTTTTAAATTATACAATGTACACAATATATATCTGTACAAATGTTTCACAGAGGTTATGTACAAAGCAGTAGCCAGTACATGTATTTACACAAAAGCATTTCAGTCAAATCAGAGTGACACTGCTGACATTACAATTGAAACTCTGTAGAAGGTGACAGACGGATCAAGATGAATCAAATTTTGGACAGTACAGTGTAGTTATATTCTTGTCACCAGTACTTCAGAGAGCAGACGTTGAGTTATAATAATAATAATAATAATGTTGATGATAATAATAATAATGATAATAATAACGTAAAGGACCTACAAGTAAAGCATCCCTTAAGCATCCCTTTAAAAATTTTGGATACCCACAAATTTTAAAACCACATGTGTTTGAGCAACAAAACACCCCTAAAGAGAATGGAATCTACCACTGAACCACAAGGAGCGAGTACCGAGTAAGAGAAGGCATCATTCATGCCACTGATGCGAGGCAGCACACTCTTAACTACACTGGTCTCCTTCTCTGTTGTTACAGTTTACCTATGTTCCGTCCATCCCGTGGGAGTGGGGTAACATTATGGCGACCCTGATGGGACAGCAATGCTCATGCTGTTTAGCGACACAAACCAGTAACCCCGACATGCTGGAGATGACCTGATGGTCACGTTAAACTGAGAAGGGTGGAAGCCAGAAGCTGAACTGCAGGGACCCAGATACAAAACTCGTCATTAGTCGGTTGACTAGTGGGGAAGGGACTCCAAGGTAAAGTGAAAAGTGAGTCAAGCCCCAGATCTCAGGAAAATGGCATGTTTTGAAGTTCAACTCGAGGTCATCAAGGAGCTGTATCAGCTGGAGGCACCCGCCCTTCTTCAATTAGCAGATCAGCTTTCATTGACCACGACTGAGGGACAGACCCATGGTAAAGTTCTACGGCTAATCAGGGACCACATGGAGGACATGGGTAATGATGCAGCAGGCAGACTGCTCGCTGGCCTCAAGGAAAAGGAAACTTCACCACCATCCCCCACAGGCATCCCTTCGTCCGCCACACAGATACTACCAGGGAGCTCCCATCTGGAAACTACCTGTAAGAAGAGGCGAGTGGACCCCATCCTAACTACGTATGCACCACCGATCTACCGAAAAGAGCTACTAATTGCAGGCCAGATCGGTGAAGCAACTCAGAAGGATCGTCTCATCTTCTCTAGTCTCCACCACCAGATGCAGGCTGCCATGGTGAAGGGCTACTCTGAAGGTGAGGTGGTCGTCCTTAAGGCGATCAACCCTGGCCTGAGGCTTCGCCCTTACCTGGAGAACTAACCCAGCCTCACTTTGGATACGCTGAAGGTAGTATTAAAATCCCACTACCAGGAAAAAGAAGAGAAAGAGAGAGAGCTCTCTCAGTTTACCCAAGGACGCCATGAGACCCCGCAGAGTTTCGTCATGCGAGCCTTGGACTAAGTCAGCAGATTGCCTGGGCATCAGCAGAAGCAACTGAGGGACCTCGACTTCATTACAATGAGACCTTAGTGAAGACAATGTTCCTGCATACAATCATCACTGGGCTAGAGAGTGATATCATCCAACAGGACCTAAAACTCCACCTCCACTCCGACATTACTGAGGAGGCACTCCTCGGCCACATTGACACTGCCACATCCCTGGAAATGAAAAGAAAACTAAAATACAACACCAAACCCAGTGCTCGTCTCATGGCGATCACTGAGGACGAGCTCGAAAAACCATCAAAGAAGTCTGCAGAAGCCCAGCAGGATTCTGAGACTGCCCTGGCTGCACTGCCTGTGTCCTTGCACTTCACAAGGTTGAGGATTCTACCAAGGTAAAAGGTAATGCACCAAGTCAAACCACCACCAGACCAAGAGGGTGTAGGAAATGATGCAGCGAAGGGGTGGGAGACATGTGCCGCCACCACTGCTTCAAGTGTGGTGGAGAAAACCACATTGCTCGAGGGTGTAGAAGAATTCCTCTAGCAAATCAGACTCAGGGAAACGGAAACAGGGCAACCCAGGGGGACCAGGAGTAGCCCTCAACTGTAGCGTCCCCTCTTAACCCCAACCGAACCCCAAGTCACAACGCCGAACCCTCCCTGACAATCTCTCACCCAGACAGCACCAGAAACTTGTAAACTTAGTGGGCGAAAGGTGTCTGGTCCAATGCACCATCAACGACCACCCAAACCAAGCCCTCTGGGAGACGGGCGCACAGGTGTCTGTTCTGAGTGAACGCCTCCTCCAAGATCACCTCCCTAATGAACCACTACGCTCAATAAATGAATTGACCCAGACTGAACTGACCTTGAGAGCATCCAACGGCACAGTCATCCCATACACTGGCTGGGTGGACGTTCTTTTGACGCTTGCTGCTGATGGACAGAAAGAACATGAGATCAAGGTGCCGTTCCTGGTAACTAGGGACAAAGTGGCTGAGCCCATAATAGGCTACAATACGATCCGAGAGATTGTGTCATCGGTCCCCAACCAGCGAGTAGCCCACATAACCAGTGTCCTAGAGAAATCCTTCCCGAACCGCATGCAGTCACCAGAGATGCTTGTCTGAGCTCTTAGGGCAGACCACCCAGATGAGATGTGTCATGTCAGGCTTGGACGGTCCAACGTGGAGATTCCAAAGAAGCAAGGAATTGTACTGACAGTAAGGGCCAGAACTGGACCAATCGTGGAAAACACCCTTGTTCTGTTTGAGCCAGATGTGAATCCCACTTGGCCTGAAGGACTTGACATAGATGACTGCCTCATCCAGGTCTCCCAAGGAAAATCCAGCCGCATCGCAATCCCAGTGTTTAACAACACTGACAAACCCATTACCCTCCCCAAACACACCTCGCTAGGGCGATTACTACAAGTTCGATCAGTGTTGCCTGAACCTACTGTACCAACTGACAACCTAGCCACCAACCAAAACTTCACTCTGTCAGAGGTTACAGCTTTGACAGGGGAGCCAAAGGGAAGTTTCTCCCTTGATCATATATCTAACCAGGAGAAGGCAGCAGTGGAGAGTTTGCTTGAGCAGGAAAGTGCAAGTTTTCAAAAGATGACAAGGACATGGGTTCTATCCCTGGGCTCCAAATGAAGATCTGCCTGACAGACAATGAATCTGTACAACAAACATACCAATCCATACCCCGATCACTGTACCAGGAAGTAAGGTTATACCTTCAAGACCTTCTAGATATGGGCTGGATTACCCGGTCCGAATCACCTTATGCCTCTCTGGTAGTCTGTGTAAGGAAAAAGAATGGAAGCCAACATCTTTGCATAGATTACTGTGAGCTAAATGAGAAGACCATCCTTGACCATCAGTCTATCCCCAGAATGCAGGATTGGTTTGATAGCTTAGGAGGCAAACAATGGTTCACCACACTGGATCAGGGAAAAGCATACCACCAAGGGTACATGTCTGTGGAAAGCCAACCCCTGACAGCCTTTGTGACCCCTTGGGGGTTGCATGAGTGGAAACGAATGGCCTAAAGAACGCACGAGCAGCCTACCAGAGGTGCATGGAGACCATCCTCGAAGGTTTGAACCACAACATCTGCGACGTCTACCTCGATGATGTCATCGTGTACAGTAAAACCTTTGAGGAGCACATTCAGCACCTGCACACTGTCTGGCAACGCATTCGGCAACCTGGCGCCAAATTGAAACCGGCAAAGTGCAGTCGCTTCCAGAAGGAAGTGGAATTCCTGGGCCGGATTATTTCAGCCGAATGGGACAGAGCTGACCCAATGGAGATTGAAGCTTTGAAATCACTCAAAGACCAGACCCCAAAGACTGTGGGAGACCTACGGAAGCTTCTCTGACTCACAAGATACTACCAGCGATATCTCCAAGACTACGCCAAAAGAGCTAAACCGCTGTACAACCTACTGAAACAGGAAAACCTGCCATCCCATCAAAACCAAACCCAGAAAAGGAAAGGGCCCAAGCCAGTAGCAAGGGGGAAAAGGACGGGCCAAGGTCCATCTAGCACAAAAATCAGCTGCACAACCACCCACCAGAAGATACTTGACAGCTTCATCGATGATCTCCTCAACCCCCCAATCATGACCTACCCCGATTTTGATGCGCCATTTGTCCTTAACACCGAGGTGTCTAAAAAGGGGTTAGGTGCCATGCTGTACCAAGAACAAGATGGCATTTTTCGATTGATTACTTACGGGTCCAGGACTCTAACCCCAGCAGAGAGGAACTACTACCTCTACTCTGGGAAACTGAAGTTTCTGGCCCTTAAGTGCAAGTGTTTCTAAGCATAGAGTTTACTAGACAAGAGACCCGCGGGTCTAGCGCTCACCTGAGTATCACAAGTTCACCTTTCACGCAGTCAATAATCTAAATTATTCACAGCTTTACTAAAATTTGACCAGGCATTCTCAAGTAGAACATGAAAATGTATAATAAGGGCCAAAATTTTTAAAGATTCCTTAATTTGGGGGCATTTGGGCCCCCTGGGGCCCACTGGGTGGGGCATGGTGCCCACTTTGATAAATTGAGATCCTGACACCCTAGGGATGCTACCTACCAAGTTTGACGAAAATCCATCATGAGGTTTTCATGAAGAAGATGAAAATGTACAATTCAGGCCCCCATTTGGACCTTCCCACCCCCCCCCCTGCCCCCAAGAGGGGCACCCCTGGATCTGCTATGAACAAACTTGAAACTACAGTCATTAATGTACTCACTCATAGTATTATCTTAGCTTATCTTAGAGAAGATTTTTAAAGATTCCTTCATTTTTTTTGGGGGGGGGGGGTGGGCCCCCTGGGCCCCACTGGGTGGGGCATGGTGCCCACTTTGATAAATTGAGATCCTGACCCCCTAGGGATGCTACCTGCAAAGCTTGACGAAAATCCATCATGAGGTTTTCAGGAAGAAGATGAAAATGTACAATTCAGGCCCCCATTTGGACCTTCCCAACCCCCCCTCCCCTGCCCCCAAGGGGGGCACCCCTGGATCCGCCATGAACAAACTTGAAACTACAGTCATTAATGTACTCACTCATAGTATTAAGATTTTTAAAGATTCCTTCATTTTTTTTTTGGGGGGGGGGGGGTGGGCCCCCCTGGGGGCCCCCTGGGTGGGGCATGGTGCCCATTTTGACAAAATGAGATCCTAACCCCCTAGGGATGCTACCTGCCAAGTTTGGTGAAAAGGGGTCATGGGGTTCTCAAGAAGAAGATGAAAATGTACAATTTAGGCCCCATTAGGACCCCTCCCCACCCCCCTCCCCTGGGTCCCAAGGGGGGCACCCCTGATTCTGCCATGAACAAACTTGAAACTATAGTCATCAATGTACTAACTCATAGTATTAACTTAGCTCTATCACTTCTGGTTCTGGAGAAGAAGATTTTTACAGATTCCTTAATTTTGGGGGGTTTGGGCCCCACTGGGGGCCCCCGGGGTGGGGCATGGTGCCCATTTTAACAAATTGAGTTCCTAACCCCCTAGGGATGCTACCTGCCAAGTTTGATGAAAATCGGTCTTGCAGTTTTCAAGAAGATGATGAAAATGTAAAAAGTTTACGCACGACGGACGCCGGACGACGCACGACGGACGACGGACGACGCACGGCGGACGCCGGACGAAGGGCGATCGCAATAGCTCACTTGAGCCTTTGGCTCAGGTGAGCTAAAAATCAAGTTTTAATCATAAATTTATTGAATTAATCAATTTAATGGTTTATGAAGATGATTCAAAGATTCTGTACCAACATGAACTCCCCCAATCTCCATTGGCTGCATCTTTTGTAACGGCCTATAATCAAATACGAGTACAGGAAGATCTTCAATTCAATTCAATTCAATTTTATTTCCATTTCCATTGAATATACAGAAAAAAATATATACAATACATTTACAGAACAAATTTATAACAATTTCAAAGAAAACGTACAAGTGGTCACGAGTAACAACAGAATTTCGTTTCTAAGGTATATACCTAATACAAAGATTAGAATGGAAATGGAGGGTCCCACTTAAAAAGCAAAGCTTGTAGGGTATGGGACCCTCTAAAAATACGTACACAAAGTCAAAGAAACCAATGTCAACTGACATGAAATTAACTTGGGAAGGGGGGGGGGGGGAAAGAAGAAGAAAAAAAAAACAAAAAAAGGGGGAAATGAGACTATGGTACAACACGCGCCATCGTGGACACAAGCATACTGTACTTCATTATGAAAATGCAATAACAAAACAATACAACGTTCCCTGGTTTGAAATTACGATTGATTGGGTGCATATGCCGGTATGCATGCATAGGAACTGATATAAAAAAAAAAGAGAAAGAGAATAGACACACTGTTACTGGTACAATAAAAGAAATATCTGAGGTAAACTTATGTTAGACAGATTGTTTTCCTTAAAAGATGATTTCTGTGTGATAACTTAATACTTGTAAAAACAAACAAACAAACAAACAAACGACTTGATTGAGAGAATGAAACCGAACCTAATTTGGTTGTATATCATAAGATTTCAACAGAAAAAATTTTAATTTGTTTTTAAAAGAATTCAAAGTTTGTGCTGTTATTATGTCGTAGGGAAGTGAGTTCCAATACTTAGGCCCCTCGTAGATGAAGGTTTGCTGAGCCAGCAAGGTCCTAAAAAATGGTAAATGAAATTCGTTCGATTGCCTTGTAGGATAATTATGAACAGATTGATTTTTTGAAAACATTGATTCAAATATATATGGAAGATTATTTTTATTATAATTATACATAAATTGTCCTAAATTAAACAAATACAAATCTTTAATTTTAAATATTTTATTTTCAAAAAATAACGGATCAGTATGAGACAAATATGCAGTGTGACATATAATGCGCAGTGACTTCTTTTGTAGCAGAAGTAATTTATCCAAAAGAGTTTGATATGTATTTCCCCATACAAGAATACCGTAATTTAAATAAGGCAATATGAGGGATGAATATAATGTAAGCAGGGACGACAAAGGAAGACAAAATTTAATCTTGTTGATTATACCGATGTTTCGAGAAATAATCTTACATATACTATCAATATGAAATTTCCATGAGAGCTTATTATCAACTGTTATTCCCAGAAATTTGATATAAGAAACATTTTCCAGCGGTGTGCCATCAAAAATAATATCAGCAGGTAGTGCCTCAATGGAGTTGCTGAAAAGCATATATTTTGTTTTTTGAAGATTGAGAGATAATTTATTAGCTTTTATCCATTGAGCAACTTTTTCTAATTCAAAATTTAATGTCTTTACTAGGGTAAAAGGATTATTATGCGAAAAAAACAAATTTGAATCATCCGCAAAGAGAATGAAAGAAAGAATATCTGATGATTTACAGAAATCATTTATATAAATAAGAAACAGAAGCGGACCTAATAAACTTCCCTGTGGGACCCCACATTTAACATTTAACATTTGTGAATTGCAACCATTTAAAGAGACATATTGCTTCCTGTTCAAGAGGTAGCTCCTGAACCACTCCAAGGCCTTCCCACGGACTCTGTAATGTTGCAATTTATTAAGTAAAATATCATGATTAATGGTGTCGAAGGCCTTGGAGAAGTCCAGGAACAAACCTATGAGATGTGAGGATTTGTCGATAGCATGTGCTACTTTTTCTACAAAACTCAATAATGCATGTGAGGTGCTATGTTTTTCTCTAAAACCAAACTGAGTATTTGAGAGTATATTATTGAATTTCAAAAAAGTAAGAGTTCTTTTGTAAACAATTTTTTCAAGAATTTTGGACAGTGTACATAACAAAGAAATTGGTCTATAATTATTAACATCTAATTGGTCACCTTTTTTAAACAAAGGAATAACTTTTGCTATTTTCATACTTTCAGGAACAATACCATAAAAAAGAGATAAATTGAATATATGAGATAAAGTATCCGCAATTGAAGATATTACCCCCTTCAGCAGAAAATTACTGATGTCATCGTGTCCAGCACTTTTTTTGGAACGAAAATCAGAAACAATATTGATTATCTCCTGACTATATGTTGGGCTAAAAAACATTGAGTTTAAATTTGGTGGACCTAGAAATTCAGAAAAATGTTTATTTGAAGATGGAATTTTGCTTGCAAGATTTTCCCCAATGGAAGAAAAATGATTATTTAGAATATTGCAAATATAATGAGGATCTTCATGAATCTTATCATCAGATCTAATTTTGGTAATATTCGACTTGTTATTTGATATATTCATTGCTTGCTTTAAAACTTTCCATGTATTTTGCATATCATGCTTATAAAATTGTAACTGCTTAGTATAATATTTTTTCTTTTCAATACGTATAATTTTCGTCAAAGTATTTTTATAACTAGTATATTTCAGTTTTGATTGCTCAGTAGGTTTCATTTTGAATTTATAATATAAATTGTTCTTTCTATTTATTGAACGCAAAAGTGACTTAGAAATCCAAGGTAACTTGGGTACCTTTTTATAGTTGGATGACTTTTCTCTTCGTTTTGGAATATGAATGTCCAAGAGTTGAGTAAAAATATGCATAAAATATTCAAATGACAAATTCACATCATTTGAGTCAAAAATAGACGACCAGTCTGTCCTATCTAAACTAGCACCCAGACTGGCTACGTTTTCATGTGTAATTCTTCGTCTAGATAAAGAACTAGATTTATTATCAATAATATCATTTAAAAAGAAACTAGTCGAAATGGGGAAGTGATCTGTAATATCTGAAAGTAATATAAGAGAATCAGGAGAAGGCAGAATATTAGAAAAAATATTATCAATAAGGGAGGCGGATTCATTAACTATACGCGTGGGCTTAGATACCAAAGGTAAGAAAGAAGCAGATAGAAATATTTCCATAAAATCTTGTGAGATTGTATTTTGTTTCAATAAATCTATATTAAAATCTCCCATTATGAAACATTTTTTATGAATAAAAACTGGATCCTTCATTAAATTCGCAAAATATTCCAAAAATGATTTCATATTCGCACTGGGTGGTCTATACATTACACCTATGATTATATTTCTACTGCCAGGGACTGTAATTTCAATAAAAAGAGATTCAATAACTTCAGTCATACAGTTGAGCTCATCACGAACTATATAATCATACTTTTGTGAAACATATAAAGCAACGCCCCCACCCGCCCTAATTTGCCTGTTATTAACTACAAAATCATATCCGTCGAGGGCGAAAGGAAGACTTAAATCATTGGAAAGCCAGGTTTCGGTTAAACCTATTATCGAAAATTTTTTCCTGATGGGATCATCTAAAAATAACCTCAGTTCTTCAAAATGTTTATTAATACTCCTAATATTAAGATGTACGAGTGAAAAAAATGGTGTCATCATATTCCTTGACAACATTATTAAACTGATTGAGAGTAAGATATTCCGAAGATGGGCCTTTGCAATTGGTTTTCTATATCAAAGTCATAATGAAATTCTTTCGACGATGTATTAAAACTATCTGAAACACAATTATCGAAAACCATATTATTTTGATCAATATTTACTTCTCTTTCTGCCAAAGAAGGTCCTACCGTATCGAAAAAATCATCATCAGTAATTGAATTGAATGCAGTGTCTATTGGATTGTGTAGTACAGGGTGAGCGTAATTGCCATTGCTTGTGTCCACGAGGGCACCTGTCGAGTGCAGCACAGGGGATTTTGACATCTTGAATGTCTGCGATGTACGAGACTAAAAAGAAAGAAAATGCTACATCTTAGTTGGAAACAGAGTCAATGTAACATTAATCCCATACACGAGGTACCACATGTATTACAGAATAACGTATTAACAATTATCTAAGAGCGTCTTCAGCCTTGCTCTACTATATAATAGGAATTAGAATACACCAGTTAAGAAATCAGGTTACAGAAGGAAAAAGAAAAAAAAAATAAACTAGGTAAAATGTCCCTTGACATAAATGAGTATTACATTAACCATTTTCAGAGAGTGATAGAAAAAAAAAAAGAAAAAAATAAAACACCTCTCCTATACCAGATGCAGACATCTTGAATTGAATGATTAACATTCACAAATTTATGTACATGGGATGACATAGATACAACACTGGTTAAATGCGAATGGGTGAATGCCCGCCATCGTATGGTCACAGCGCGAACGGTCAATAACCACCAGCATGGCGCCCCCTGCCACGCCCCGCCGATGAGGCAAGGGATCGCCAAGCAGTACCTCAATGAAGGCGCCAACAAACAACCACGTGACGGGGAGGCGCCATGCTTCGGACTGCAATATACAATGAAACAATAGAACGCAATCATCACCTGTGTATTACACTTGGGTGTCGCAAATAGCATATTCAGCTTTTTATACACAGTATAAACGCGCAGATGAAGGAATGAGAAAAAGTGAGTTAATTGTATAGGGAAACGTAGGTCAGTAACCACCAGCATGGCGCCCCCTGCCACGCCCCGCCGATGAGGCAGGAGACCGCCAAGCAGTACCTCAATAAAGGCGCCAACAAACAACCACGTGACAGGGAGGCGCCACGCTTCGGACTGCATTAATAAAACAATAGAACACAAACATTACCTATGCATTACACCTAGGTGTCACAAGTACCATAATATGCAGCTCTGTGTACACCGTATAAACACGTATGTTTTAAATCATCCTACTATCCTGTTATAAAACGTCATGTTACGAAATTTTGACTCCCGCTTGCCTCTTGTCATAACCGAGGTCCTCAGGACTGCTGATTTTACCTCATTATAAAGGGACACGTAAATGTTGTACAAATTTAAAGAGACCAGCTAAATACAGTGATGGAAAATTGGGATGATGGAATTTATCTCCTTAAAAGTGCTGCTGTCTTGTAAGTTAGCTCGTTATAATGGGCTTTCCCTGTAATTTAAAACACATTTTTTTTTCTGTCTTTGCTAGCTGGCTTGGCTACCTCATCAAAGGAAAGATTGCTACAGTGTACTCCCATTATAACGAACACGGATATTAACAAAATTTAGGTTACAATGAAATAAAAATCTAGGATGCAACATTATCCTTTCTATGTTTTTTTTTTTATATTTTATCTGTTCGGTTACAACAGAATTTTTATGTAACGAAAGAAAATTGGTGGTCCCAAGGCCTTCGTTTTAACAGGAGTCCACTGTATGAATGGAAACAGCAACAGCTAACTTACAACTAAGTTAACACTCATTGATGCAGGCATGTGCCTGTGGCATTATATTTGTGATTTGTTTGTGTATAGTGTCATTAATTTCATTCTCTTGATTGCACAGACATATTTCCTCCATGAATGCTAAATAATACATGAAGGGCACTCTGTCTTCACATACCATCAAAAGATGGTACGAGTTAAATTATTTCAGCAATGCTAGAAATACACTTTGGGATGTCTGAGAATACAAGGCAAATGAGGGGGAATGCATAAACGATTTTAAAATCCTGTGGAAGGATGGCTATTTTGCAGTGTTTACTGGGCTCCTTAGGGAATCATTTACAAATATTTACACTGTTGCAACTTCTCTCTCTGATGTCATTCCAGGGAACGTTCATATCAAGTTGATAGCTCCTCAAAGTACTGTTCTCAATTTTCACTCCATCTCAATACTTATTCAGAGGAGAACATAATTCCAGAGGCATCAGTATATGATCGGTCATCGGTCACTTTGTCTTTTGGTCAAGCGGGAGCTGATACAGCTCTCAGGAAAGCATCCAGTGCCCTCTCTACCTCTAGGGTGTCCACCATTTTCCCAAACTCCTCAGGAGCTCGTTGCAGCGTCTTCTGTGTATCCAGCTTCGCCACTGGAAACAAGACAAAAGGTACAAACGTTCCAATGAAAAAGAAGGCAAAGACAAACAAACAAACAAACAAACATACAAAGAGACAGAGGAAAGAAAACCCCTGGGAAGATGGCAATGACTGCACTGCTTATGTCAATCTCTCTGAAGGTAGGAAGTACAGAGGAAACTCGTTATAAGGTTGGATACAGTGATATACTCAATACATTGTATAACAAGGTAGTTCTGCACATCTCATTCCTTTTTTATGTTTTTATTCTCATCCATGATATAATGAGATGTCCAATATAACAAGCAAATTTCATAGGTTCCAAGCAGCTTGTTGTCACGAGGTTCTCCAATTTAATTACTAGGTGATTTATATCTGTATATCACGAAGGATTCCAGTGAGATTACTTCATTTTCATTTGGAAGGATACATGTACATTGTAATGCACAAGTACTGCTTCCCATTTGTCATCTACAAAAAGAAAAACTTAGTATAAAGGGATCTGATACAGTGGACTCCCGTTATGACAAAGACTTCTAGACTGGCAGTTTTCTTTCGTTGCATCGAACTTTCGTTATAACCAAACAAATAAACAACTAGAGAAGCATTCTGAGAATGCAGACCTCCGCCAAGCAGCTCATTTCCATCACTGATCTTGTTCTTCTGTAAAGATCAGTGATCCCAATCATATGTTTGCATGCTCAAAATTGCTCTACAAACAAACTTTTGTTATGTCATCAGCTTCCAGTTGCGTGTTGCCTGAACAAAGCACATACATGTACTTTAGTGCAGAAATATGTTATATAATCTACATTAAAATGTGTCAACTTCCATAAAAAAAAAAATGACTATAATTTCAATATGCCAGCACAGTTTACAAAACTGTTACAGAGATAGAGTATGCTACCAATATCTAGCTACCACTGTGTTCAGCAGCTACATGTACACGTATACATACTGTACACATTATTTCTCCCATATCGGGTCAAATCACTTATCTGGACTGGGGCCAGTCCCGACATGGCCAGATACAGAGGTTGGACTGTAGCCAAAAAAAAAGTTTAGTGACTGATTGAGAGTACTGATACCTTCCTGAGCCCATTTGACACAGAGCCTGATGTTTGGTGTGGCTCTTCCACTCCTCGACACCTCAATATCCCACATTATCGTGTACACGATTCTGCAAAGCAAAGAATATCAGTGGTATCAACAATTTAAAAAAAAATAGTTGATTAAAGTAAAAAATCCACCCCATATTCACAAAGACTCAGAATGAAGAAACTTCAGATGAAGAGGGTGCTTCATTCAATTTGGACATAAATCGAGGATGCTAGATATTTTCACAATCTCACATAACTATTGTGATAACATACTACTGGTAACAATTGCATGTACATGCAAATTTGACAAGGAAATGATGTCAGGCCTAACAAGTTCACTACTGCTTTGTTCATGAAAAAAAAATACAAAGGAAACTACACATGAAAACAATCTGCTAGATCAACTTTGCAACTACAGCCCCTCCCCCCACCTCCACCCCCCCCCCCATTAAACATTGATATTGTAAAGGGACTACACATCCACAAAGCCTCTTATTCTTAATCCAAGTGTACATACTGGTATAAAAACATGTACATATCTCGCCACAAGGTGTGACTTAATCATGTCAAAGAGTGAAGCAAAAAATGATGAGCGTCAAGATTTGGGGCGTGTCTCACAGGCTACAGCTGGGGATACAAAATTGATATATGTACAAATTTTTCTCCTAGCATAAACAGAGAGAAAGAAGTACCTGTGCCATGATCAGATGAAATAAATGAGTGAATTGCAGGAATTTGCTTGAATTCTCACCCTTTCTGCAGAGGACAAATAATTTGCATCACTCGGTGGGACCTCCAGGAAGACTCACTGAATCTGGGTACAATGCCTACAAAGTGAGGACCAGGATAAAAGATAAAAGATATAACTTATTGAAGACTAGTCCCAGGTATACCTGGGCTGGTATCTTTGGGAAATGCATGTTATAGCAAAATCAGCTCATACTCAACAGGTCAACTGCTGGAGCCCTTTACCACTGCCATTTTTACAAACAGGAATCTGATATTGTGTGTGTGTGTGAGTGTGTGTGTGTGTGTATGTGTGTTTGTGGTGTTGTTGTTGATGCATTCTGAAATCTGTCTGTCAGTATGGAAAGAGACCAGAATGATACATTGACTTTGTCAGACATGGAACATGTAAGAATCTTCTAGAAAGAATCTCTCTTGGTTAGTCTTCGGTGGGGAGTGAGGTTGCTACAGCTGACAACGGGCAAAGTCCAATATTTGAGACTTTACTTAAAGATAATAAAAAGTTTTGGTACCTCAAACGTTTCCCTGAATTTCCGTGTTTCAGGTTAAAGTACCTTTAAAATAACTAACACTGTGAGACTTACTCGCCCCAAAGTGCTCTCATTTCTTAGTAATCATGCAATTAACTGCGACCAGCAGCCCCATACGCATAGCGACCAGCAGCCCCATACGCATAGCGTAATGGGGCTTCACAGTAGCATTCAGGATCATGACAGATTAATTAGTATCGCGGGTAAATATCAACTTAAAATCCAAAAATTCTTCAATTTGAAGACTTACCAATTAAGTTGAAGTCTTGAAAACAGGCTTCGGGCAACGTTTGGTTCCGCCAATAGTCCCTTTCTGTTCGAATTGATGACTGAATGTGACTCTGTCGAGAGGACCTTGGGAGAGCTACATAATACACTGATTACTACGGCCAGCGCATACGCACACATCACATGCGAACAAATTTCAAATCCACGAACGGATAAGATGTTTGTGTGCGCATGCGCTGGCCGTCAATTCAGTGTAGCTCTCCCAAGGTCCTCTAGACCGAGTCACATTCAGTCATCAATTCGAACAGAAAGGGACTATTGGCAGAACCAAACCATTTAGCTATGCGTATGGGGCTGCTGGTCGCAGTTAGCTACTCAGTATGCGTATGGGGCTGCATGCTGCTGGTCGCAGTTATCATGCAATGGTTTCGTACAATACGTGTACTACCTCGCCGCCGTATAAAGGCGGCGGCTCTGGTACGAAACCATTATTGCATGATTACTAAGACATGAGAGCACTTTGGGGCGAGTAAGTCTCACAGTGTTAGTTATATGAAAGGTACTTTAACCTGAAACACAAACTAAGACAAGGAAATTGAATTGTGGTTCATGATTGAGATTACCCTGTGAATATATAATGTTATGAGAGGTGGTTATAATATCCCCATATAGATCGACACCGACGAGTTGGGCTCGACGGAATAATCGTTATCTCGACGGCATAGCAAATACGCTCGGCGGAATCATCGTTAGCTCGGATGGCATCGCTAATACGCTCGACGGCATAGCTAATACGCTCGACGGAATCATCACTACATCGACGGCATCACCGTCAGGTAACTCAACGGCGTCATATTGACGGCATCCACCATTACCTCCACGGCATCTCGGTTAGCGTGAGGGCAATTCCCGCTACCCGGACAGAATACCCGTACCTTGGTAGTCCTCCGGTGCACGCGGTGGCATCTCGGTCGACACAACGACAATTCCCGCCAGCCGGACGACATCCTCGATATCGCGATTATCTTGGCAACGTCTGCATTACCGTACGGACTATTTCACCACCCGCTTCACCCCCATTCCCGTCGGACAATATAAAGTAGAACGCACAGTAAAGTATTGAACCACAGGTATTTTGATTCAACCCGGGTCTAGGATGTGTTTATAAGATTAGTGTAGGATGTGTTTACATGAGGAAAGGATTTAATAGCATATTATATTATGTCATTGATTTGCTCCTGAATGTTATTACTTCATTGAATTGCTTCTGAATATTTCAAAAAATTTTGTGTAACTACGAACGAAATTGTACGTTTTTTTTTCTGGAAAATTTTTGTATATATATATTTTTTGTTAATGGAGTTTTGTTGGAAAAATAAATAGCATAAGAGCTGCATTTCTTTTTTGTTCAGTAAACTCACGAAGTGTTGAAGTGTATTAATTACAGTGTATCTCATAGCAGGACCAGACTCTGAATATCGTCAGTCGTAGATAAATACAGATCTTAGCCTGCTGACAACCTACTTGAGAGCCAATGCGAATTATCTTTAATATCTTACACCGAATACACCCCTTTCTTAGCTAAGTAATCTGTGAGAAATGAACCTGAAAAAGTGGTCACTTTTTTTCTTTTGCTGAGCATATACGTACACATCATACCAATAATGTTAATATTCCATTCATCAATATCATGCATGAAAAAAAAAATCATTTACACATTTCAACATTACTGGAAACACAAAACAAAACTTTCCATAATGCAAACAACAGATTTTAATGGTATTAAGAAGAGTCCATCCCATCCGGTCAATCGAAGGTTCATTCCATCGTTACATTCGAAAAAAAATGCCCCCCCCCCCCCTTGGCCAAATCTTATTATACATGAAGAGTTTGTTTGCTAAAACCGATAAGTCCATTTTTGAAGATTTTGAAGTACGGTCTCTGTCATTAGGTACAAAATAATACTTTTTAAACGACATATTGGTTACTACATATTATAAAGGTACATTTTTGAAGTTATGGTCACAAGAAGCAAAAACTTTCTTATTATTCTCTTTATATTTCGTGACCTTTAATCGCAAATATCTCCATTTGGCAATGGACTTATCGGTTTTTGCGAACAAACTCTTCACTTGCATGTATATGGCCCTATAGAGGTGAATATACATTGAAAGAGATGGTACGATAGTATAGACCCCTTTTGGTTGAGGTGACGATTCAGCCTTCAATTTTTTTAGAGATATTCAGTCAGACCGCAACGCTGCTGTTAATGAGCTCAAATCAAAAATTTATCGTACGCGCAGGTTTTTGCGCATGTCCTTCTCAACACCCGAGATTTTGCGATATAATTCAGAGACAAAGTGTATGGTCTACGAGATTCATTTATTGACGACATGAAGATCTACTCTCCGTGACTAATTGACATGATTTGTGAATATTTGATATTAATCAGACTTTTTAATGCTTATATCATGTGAAATGAACTTATGATACCGCTATTCTTATCACCGCATCCTACTGACATTTTTTAAAACGATCCTAGAACATATTATGACAAGGCTTTCTATTTATTGATCACCCGACCCGTTCCAAAGTTGAATCAACTCATTACTGATATCCAGCGTTCTAGAGATTCTTGTTATAATAGCACAGTAAGAACTGAATTGGTCCCTCGCTTAGAAAACTATGAAAGTTGAAAGTCTCGTCGAGTGAAAATCGTGGAGTGGCAATTTGAGATACATGCATAATCATGCGCTCCCAGGGTATCATTAGTTAAATTACTCAGTGATGTATACAGTGGAATGAGATGGAACAATTATTGTAATTCACAATAGAGATCCCCAAAGAACTATGTGTGCACAATAAGTTTTTGATCTTTTATTATTGATTAATAATGAGCCATTCATTAATGCAACAGTTACTGCTAGCTGAGTTAACAAAGTCCAAGCCAAAGTTGAGCTGTCGATCAGAGTGGAGCGTTGTTCTTGTTGTTGACGTGGAGATCTTAGCCCGAGCGCGTATACATACATCGTGCGCGCGCACACACACACACTCACAGGGTCCTACACTTTTATCTACACACAGAGTATTACTGTATGTACAGCACACGTTTACTGTCCTTCCGCGCTGACCAACTGTTTCAACTCTTCACTCAGAGGGAATTAACCAATCAGAAACGCGTATTCGCGGCAAACTGAAATCTCGTCAAAAATTAACTGTACAACGCAATGATTTATTCGATCACCTGACCCGTTCCAATAATCAGTCCACATGAAGTCATCATATTTCCATGGTATGATATTTCCTCTTTCATTTCATACCTCTTCGATTTTGGTCCACGTTTATTTCATTGTTCATTTCACACATGCATGTTCACATGCATGTTTTTTTATTTTCATTTCCAATCAAACACAGATAATACACTTTGACATGATTACATATATTGGAACATAATAATACACATTGGTTCTTAAAAGAACTTCATGGAAATGAAGATTGAGGGGCTGCTAAAAAGCGAACTTGTAGATTGCAGTCCCCTCACTTACGTTACATTACTACAATACATCAATTATATATGACTTTATAACACAATACAACGATACATGCACCGTACAAGCTAATCATTGAAAGTATACAGTTTTCATTCAATCGAATCGGATGGTTACATGAAGTATACGCTTTCACATGTATACACATACACATACACATACACATACACACATACACACACACATACAATGTGTTCTAATGTACCCCCTAAGAAAAATGAAAAATATGCAAATCTTATATTTTAAAATTTCCTTGCTCAGTATATTTTATATGTCACAACCTTTCAAGTAGTCGGATGTCATCAAAGTACAACTTTTCAGCTTTTTATCGATGTATTAATCAGGAAGATTGGTAATGTCGTTTAGATTTACAGGGACTCTAAAAATATGGTCTTCCAGCTCATTACGTATTCATGTCCGCAAGGTCCATGCATACGCGTACGATAAATGAGAAGGCTTCTCAGGGTGTTGCGGTCTGACTGTATTCAGAAAGCCAATTTATGAAATGTAAAACTGCATATTATCGTAAAAGGAATTCATACTTGAAGAAAAGCAGTTCTGAAATGGCAAAAGACAAGTAAAACAAAGCGATTTTAATAAATGGTGGGTCCAACCTTTCCAATCGCTTTGTTTTAGAAATCTTTGCCATTTCAAACCACTTTGCATCAAATGAACTTTGAATTCTTGTTAGGAGTGTTTATATATAATACGAAGAAGTATATGATGATGATGATGATGATGTTCGTCCTTCGCTGGCGAAGACGACCACAACTTCTAGTAACACTACATTCCGTGAGTGCGAAGATGGCTTATCAGTCCGATCCTCGCCCTAAAATGCCTGGTGCAGTGTGGACATGGAAATGCCGGAGGTACGCCAAGCTGAGATGTCGCTCTGCTCTTCCGTCGCTGCCGTTTTTGCTCCTGCTCCTCCACACATTTCACTTCGTAGCCTGACACACCAGAGCTGACCACGGATCGCCAGGTAGATCGGTCTTGCGCCGTTGTTTCCCATGTGTCCGGCTTGATGCTATAGCATTTCATGGATGCTTTGAGTGTGTCCTTGTAGCGCTTCCTCTGACCTCCGTGAGAACGCTTGCCTTCCACCAGTTCACCATAGAGCAGTCGCTTTGGCAAACGTTCGTCGGACATTCGAAGTACATGCCCCGCCCATCTGAGTTGGGAGCGCTTGAGCATCGCATGAACACTCTCCATTTGGGATCTCTGAAGTACTTCCGTGTCTGGCACCTTGTCTTGCCATTTCACATGTAGCAGATTTCGGAGGCATCTCATGTGGAAGGAGTTCAGCTGCCTGGCATGCCTGCTGTACACTGTCCATGTTTGGCAGGCGTACAGTAGAGAGGGCAGGACGACTGCTCGGTACACCTTAAGTTTGGTTTGAAGACTTATTCCTCTTCTCTCCCACACCCTGTCTCTGAGGCTGCCGAAGGCCGAGCATGCCCTGGCAATTCTGTAGGAGACTTCTTCGTCGATGTTGATATTGCGTGATAGAGTGCTGCCAAGATAAACAAATTTGTCTGCCACTTTCAACTTCTCGCCGTTGACTGTGATGGTTGGCTCTGTGTAGGGAGTTGCAGGAGCTGGCTGATGCATCACCTCAGTTTTCTTTATGCTTATCATCAGACCGAAGTCATCACAGGCGTTGGCGAATAGGTCAATGCTTTCCTGCATGTCAGACTGGGTACTAGCATACAGGGCACAGTCATCAGCAAAGAGAAAGTCACGGGCGACATCCTCCTGAACTTTCGAGTTTGTCTGCAGTCTCCGTAGGTTGAAGAGCTTTCCATCAGTTCTGAATCTGAAATCGACTCCGATGTCACCCTCACGAAAAGCATCTGTCAGCATGGCTGAGATCATCATACTGAACAGGGTAGGGGCGAGGACGCAGCCTTGTTTCACGCCGTTTGTGACAGGGAAGGGCTCTGAGCGCTCACCGTCATCCTGCACGCTAGCTTGCATGCCGTCATGGAACTGTCTGACCAGTGAGATGAACTTGTCAGGGCAGCCAAACTTGGCCATGATCTTCCAGAGGCCTTCTCGGCATACAGTGTCGAAAGCCTTAGTCAGGTCTACGAAGGTGGTGTAGAGACCGACATTCTGCTCCTGGCATTTCTCCTGAAGTTGACGTGCTGCGAAAATCATATCCACTGTGCTGCGTCCCTGTCTGAACCCGCATTGACTTTCAGGTAGCAAGCCTTCCTCTAAGTGGTCGATAAGGCGTTTCAGCAAGATTCTGGCAAAGATCTTCCCGGCAGCGTGTTTTTTTTAGACGGCACAGATTGGGGCATGGCGCGTGTTAAACCTATGGGACACGTTTTTTCTTCCTCTGAATAGTGCCTGCGGGGTGAGACTAGTCATGATTGCACTACTAGTAGTCATGAGTCAACTTTCGACCAATGCAATACCGTATAATGCGCGCTTACCGTATGTACTGTCTATGGTATAATACTATAGCAGCGCAGCGCATAAACGCCAGCGCAGCGCATACTAGTAATAGCGCCAGCGCAGAATGTTGATGTGTCAACATGTGTTTAGACACCATTCCTGCTCAGTTAAGGGTAAGTTTTATTAGCAGAATAGTGTCGTATTTCTTCTTTTTTGGGTATAGTTTTCGACTGATTTCATTTTGCACGGAGATTTTTTAAATAATTTTCCATAATGATAAAAAAATGCATTGTCATTGAGAGTAGTGCAGTAGAGATCCGCACAACACAAAGGGCATGATGCCATGTCCATGACAATGGATGTATAACTATATCAAAGTCTAGACTCTATGTTACATGAACGTGACAAGCAGTCCGCCGTATGCCAGTGAAGTGGCTTTTTAAACCTAGTCTACCTAACTTTTTCTAAAGTTAATGGGTAAATGTTTAATAATTAGTAAAACTGTAAAATTATTAAAGTTAGGCCCTGGGTGTCTGATTTGACATGTGACTTGTAGAAGACCTAGCCTAGGCTAGGGCAAGGCTATGTATAGGCCTATTGTCTATGTGTGTACAAAAATGACTGAGTTGGGAGCAAAGTCTGAGCCCCTTCTGAGCGGCAGAGTTTTTGGCTGGATGTGAATTCAACGCAATTCTGTGGGGTGATCTTAAAGTTTAAACTTAATAAGATTTCACATGAATGAAGTTTGGTATGTTTTGGTAGGTAAAATGTATCTTTTAATACTGGTCTTTAATAGTAGGATAAGTAACAAGTTACATAGCCTTAACTGTGCTTTAGGTACCATATGAATAACAAGATCAATCAGTTTAAAACTTTAATTCTAACGTTTAATAGGTGACTAACCAAGTTAGGTCTAGATCTAGAGTCTAGATCTATTTCTAAAGCTAAAAACACTCCATAGTGGTTATTGCACATCTTGTGTGGAGATTTGTAGGCCTATGACAAATTGACATGTCACTGCTTAAAAGGGACCCGAGTTTTTTACCATAGGAATATATACAGATTGCATATCTTGTGTGGAGATTTGTAGGCCTATGACAAATTGACATGTCACTGCTTAAAAGGGACCCGAGATTTTTACCATTTTATACAGAGCTCCTTCTAGTGGTCATTCAATGTTTACTCAAATCTGTCGTTAACAGTAACTTTCGGTGTGTTTGAGTTAATTTCCTCGTGTCTGGAGTGAGAATCCTCCAGCTTTCAAAAGATTGATAAACTTCTCCCTTAAAACCAAAACTAAGTTTGGGCTTTAAAGTTAAAGGGATGAAATGAAAGGAAAATAAGGGATTTTAGCTAGAGTAGAAATGATAGAAACAAAATCCATCCCTGAAATATTTTCAAATTTGAGTGAATGAAGCATCCCTCTTCATTTTACTTGAACCCTATCTTTCTTTTTCGGGGGGGGGGGAGGATTTTATTTATTATTACATTAAAAAATTTGAATATTCTCAAAGCAAATTCTGGAACATTAAAATAGAAGTGATCGATGTGAATCAGTTTGCATGTTCATTTGTCAAGTTACAATTATTTGATTGCAAAAGCCCCTTTCTGAAAGTTTCTCCCATTGTTTGTTTGCACAGGCAATATTGCCAGTTGACCCGGTAGCGCCGCCGGTACATGTCTGTTCCTTCAGTGGCAATGACAATGCTTCAAAGTTTTCAGCCACATTTCGCCTGAAGTCAAGAACACCTGACAGCTGGCAGCAGTGGCTGGTTGCTTTCCAAGAAAAGACAAAAGTAACATGGAGGGTAAAGACAACCATGCCAGCACATGGAAGATCTGTAATTTTCAAGGTAGGACCACCCACCAATCATACTAATTTTCAATTTCTTCCATTCTTTAATTGAACAGAGAGGAATGGAGCAACAGCAAGCCAACGTCAATCCAGTCTCCTTGATTTCAATTAATATGCAAAGCAAGATTTGAGAAAAAAAAAAGGTGTTAGATCATATTGATAAAAACTGCCAAAAGTATGCACCAAATTTCATTTTATAATTACAAATATCAACATGAAATAAGGCTCTCCCCCTAACATTTTATAAATTTATATTGATAACTAGTACATTGTATATTAATACGTATCCTCATTCTTTTGATGCTATGAATGAACACCTCTGAATAAGAACGGAATGAATGATACTTGATGACAAAAATAGAGTGCAGATCACATGAGAATGGGTGGCAGCATTTAAAGACCTACATGTAGCTAAAACTGAAGGACTTAATTATAGCAAACCAGAACTAAGAAGAAATTAAGTACATGTCGTAAATTGAACTGTTTTGCACAAAAGTCACAGGATGTTTGTGGTTCTAAATATTACTATTAAATGCATAGTATGTCAAATAGTTATTACAAATATAAATAGCTATTGTAAATCATTGTGTTTGTTATTGACAAAACCTAATGTAATTTTTACCATTGTAACAAACTTTCTATACCAGTACTTGTATTGTTGACAGTAAGTATGATTTTGTGCGACCCTGAATTATATTCCTGTGAAACATATGCAAAGTATGCTCTTTTTTATTCAGTCATTTTTAATTGAAATTGCATAAGATTCATTTCTTTTTTTTTTCTTATTTTGACTCTCAAGAAACAATACAGATGCCAACATGGACAGCAGAGGACAAAACGGTATACCAAGTTACATCCTAAAAACACTGACTGTACATCTACCATGACAGTGACCATCAGAAAGACAGAGTTTTCCAGGAAAAGACAGAGTAGGTAGGTAAAACTCTAGCATTGCATAGTCATCACATATGGTCAAGATAGTAGATACAATGTTCAATACATGACTCATTAATGTCATTCTGTTATATCTAATGAGCCAGAGGCAGTCGGGTGTCTTGACTTTAAAGGATAAGTATAAGCCAGTTCCAAGTAAATTTTCAAACAAAGAGCAAGAACAGACAAGAACACTGAAAATTTGATGAAACTTGAATAAAAGATAAGGAAATAAAGGAAAAGTATATATATATATATTCCGATATATATATATTGAAGTTGTTCACAAGGTACCCAAGGGCCCTAGGGGTAGGGTAGAATATTCAAGTTTTAAAATGTGTGTAGATGACAATTAGTTGGTAGTGAATATAGAAGAAAAAATGACATATGCTTTTCTATACATAAACTAGACATTGAGAAGAGTGTAAGAGTTATTGTATTTTGTTGTGTTTTATCAAGGAAGCTGCAGGGGTTAATCACAATAAGCTAAGGCTTGAAATTCCATAAAAATGCAATGAAAATGGAAATGAGTGTTGCTGCCGTGGCATCACAGTTGTTCACTGAATTTATACAAATGTTGACCCACAGATTTAAGATCCATATATGTTTGACGTATCACAAAATTCAAGAAAATTCTTAAGTGTCATTTTCATGTACAAAGTCAATGGAAAATTATGAGGCAAGGACATCAACTCAGTCATTTGCATATTCATAGGCACTGTTCAAGATTTTTTTTTGTTGTTGTGATAGAGACTTCAACAATTTATAACCTCTTTGTGTGTGTTTTCTTTTTTTGGGGGGGGGGAGTTGGAAGGGTCTGATTTCAATCAAATGTTCACAGTTCTTTTCAATTAAAATAATTTCTTGCTCAAACTTGCAAGTTCTCTAAGTTTGCCTTCTGGGTTATGTGACCAATATTTTACTTATTTATCTAATTTAAGCACTACATTTAGTGAATGCATGAGCATGTGCAGATCCAGAATTTTGTAAAAGAGGGGCCAGATCACCTGAATCCAAAATTCACAACACTTGCCAACCCTTGCTAACCCTGGAAATAACTTGTCAAGTGTTGACAAGTGAATAGACTATTTGACCATGGCCTATTGTATTCACTGCGCAAATGATTACTTTTTTTTTGTTTTGGTTCTGCATACAGGAGCTCAGACACCCACATGCCGGAGTGGCCAACTGAAGTGAGTATCACTTGGACTCACAATCATGCGTCAAGCATCCCTGCCTCACTCAAGTACAGGGATGTTGGAGAGGAGGCAGTGAAGAAGCTGCAAGAACTGTTTGAACAGGGGCATTCTCCTCAAACCGCCCTCACAATACTTCATAGTGATATGCAAGTCGATGACCCTGAGGGCTACATCACAAAGTCTGCAGATAGAGCTGTGTGCCCCGACCTCCAATTTTGTTATAGGTAAACAATTCTTATCATTGCCCTTATGATCACCAGTATCACAATCATCATCATGCATTGACCCTAAAAATGCCAGATTTGTATCAATGTTTCAACAACGGAGTACCAAATTCACATACACATGCAGTCATGCATGCAATTGTTGTAATGCCTATTGAATTGTGAGAACTGGATTTTATGCGTGATTGATTCTATATTGTTTAGTGTGTCCCTGTGTCACTTATGTTTTCTCGTCAACTTGTCTTCTTATTAGTGGACAAAGATTCAAGGAAGTAAATTCTGCTTCCAAATAAATCTGGCAACCAATTAAAAAGCAATTTGATATCACATAAAAGGCCCAGAGGAGTTTGGTATTCTTGAAGTTTTATCAATCTTTCGAAAATCAAAGCACTTTCACTCTAGATACCGGGAAATAAAATCAAACATTTCTAAAGTTAATGTTAATGAATTGTGAGAACTGGGTTTTATGCATGAGTGATTCTATTGTTTAGTGTGTCCCTATGTCACTTATGTTTTCTCGTCAACTTGTCTTCTTATCAGTGGACAAAGATTCAAATCAGAGGACTTGTAGGAAATGAAATGAATAATACGATTGAATGCAATATAATTTCATGTGAAATGAACCAATACAAAACATTAATATAGTAAAATGGCTTAAAATATTCATCCGGTTTGCCTGACATGACTATAACTTTTACAAAGTTCCAGCATAGATCATTTACGATATGTATATCCACCTTTTTATGACTAGTTCTTTTTTTTTCCATTGTTCATTTCGTTTATTTTCCACAAATATATATATAGCATGAACTTAATATTGCAATATAACAAATGGAAAAAAGCAGATGCAGTTGCATTGTACAAAAGAATTATTACAAACAATATTAACGATAATGCATATTAAGTATAACAAGTTTAAGATGTGGAAGGAGCCTATTTAAAAGGAATGCTTGTCAATTATAGGCCCCTGTAAAGAAATAAAATTGTGTACTAAATACTGCATAATTCGCATAATAACATAATGGGTAATTAAAGTAGCCAAGAACATAACAAAATGAAATAAATAAAGAAAACAAAAAGAAGCTAGCTCGGCATATAAACAGAAATAGGTAATAAATTATCATCTTTGTAATACTCAATTTCAAGATTCAGTTTTCAGTTTTCAAGTTTGCCTCAAAGGATACACAGAAAATTATCATAAATATGTTGGATTAATAGTGTCGGAATCACATGTCTGTACTATATTTTTGAGTGAATAAAAATACCCTTGAAGTACAAAATACAATACGAAATACACACCTGCCAGGGTAGAAGGAACAAACAAGAGCAACTATATACCAATAAACCTTATGGCAATAACATTAAGCGGAGAAAAGAATCAATCAGTTCATGCTTGTTTGAAAAATTGAATGAACTGAATTAAATCAAATCACTTTTAGTGTAAAGGATTTTATGACACTTGTAGTGAAGTTGATAGGTCTTCAGAAACTGTCTGGCACACAAGTTATATTGGAATGCTTCATGATGATCTTCCCTTATTGGTTTTGTGTGAAATTTGTAATAATTAATGATATATGAGTTTGCACATTGTGATTATTTCTACACTGCAGACTGTACTACCATATCTTTAACAAAAATTATGGAGCAGGGGATGGACAAGCGATGATTGATGCCATTGAAGATAGAGTCATCACCCCATACAACACAGAGGTGGGAATGAAGTGTGCAGCCATGGCCAAAGAGGATGACCACATCATCATAGCCATTTGCACACCAATGATGAGGAGGGTGCATACGACAAGGCAGAGCGGAGAGATGGTGTTCATAGATTCCACAGGTACTGCAGGCCTACTGAAATCTGTATAATGATATGCTTACAAATTAGAAGTAAATGGAAAAGGCACAGTATAAAATACTCGGAAGATATATAACTTTTTAGGAGGCACTCATATTCATGACTCTAGACACCTTGTAACAGAAGATGATTTTGTTCAAAGTTTTTTTTTTATTTTAATATACTACATAAGTATAGTAGAAAGATACATCTTATGGTCGTGCTCTAATGTCACACTACTATCACATTGTGCAGCAAGCACCATTCGATTGTAATGGCATAGAAGTCTCTATTCATATGCATCCACTTTGATTATATATTATATAATTTTTACGTGTTTTATGGATGTTGAAGATGTCAATGGGCCATCAAAGAGGACTTGGTAGGAATTGGAGAGTCTATATCATGTGATATGTAAACACAACACGGGTAGCGTCCGGGCTTCATTGCCAGCTAGTATATGTGATTCCATGTATATATATTTATAAATGTTCATCACTGTAAATTAGGCATTCACTGCAAATGCCACCTTTTGGGATATGGTTGATCAGCACATCACATACAAACAAATCTTTATGTTAGAATAGAATCTTAATTACCAGTCAAAAGTGTGTCTTATTATGCTTGTGAAAAATTGATACCTCTTGCGAGATCGGATGCTTTCAATTATTACAATCACCATTTAATGATATAGCCCCAGTATAGTTTTGGTGTTATTGAATAAGTTAATTTTTATCAATCATGTGAAAAGTGGAGCATTCTCACTTAAGACAACAGAAAATAAAATCAGCACATTTAAAATTACTTTTAATGAAAAATATTAAGCCTTTAATGAGCAACCACTAGAGGGAGCTCTGAACACATTCCTTTGGTAAAATCTTGGGGGCAGGCATCCCGATATATTACATTTTTTTTGTAAGCAATCCCCAAAGTAGATTGTTTTGGAGAAACAATTCACAGGGCTTTTAGAGCTCAAAGCTCTATAAACAAAACCAGTTAAGCATAAATTGTATTATTTTTCATGGATTACCAAACCATACTTTGGAAACTACCTACAGGTGGTTTAATTATTACAAAACTCATTTTGCAGGTAATGTTGATCGACACGGTAGTCGAGTATTTCTACTCCTAACACACAACAGTGCCGGTGGTGTACCTCTGGGCGTTATGATTACATCATCTGAGCAGCAGAGTGTGATAGAGAAGGGTTTGCAGCTCCTCTCTGAGGTGATGCCGCCTGATTGCTTCAACGGCCGCGGAGCAGCTGGGCCAAACGTCTTCATGAGTGACGACAGCACAGCGGAGCGGACGGCACTTGGGAATGTCTACCCCTCCTCCACCCTGCTACTGTGCACATTTCATGTGCTCCAGGCTGCATGGCGCTGGCTGTGGGACAGTAAACATGGCATTCCTAAATCTGCCAGACAACCCCTCTTCCAGAACATCAAGCGCATCATGTATGGGGTTACGCCATTTCCTGACCCACTTTATCTGACACACTCTTTCTGACACACTTTTTTTGCCATTCACTTTGTACACGAGGCAGTTTTCATGAGACGGCTTCTGTTATTGGCTACTGTGCTAATGAATATTCAAGACTATGGTATGGCTTGTCGAACGTCGCGCTCAAAGCCGGCCAATAAGAGGCGGCCAGGAGCTGGTGAGCTGGAGGCGCGCGGCAATTTCTAACCTCATCCACGTGTAGGCCTTGCTACTACATGCGCTTCCAGTACCCTTGGGCCTCTGTGTAATCTGTAATTTCGTGCCTGCCTAGTAAGTCGGCAGTGAACTTGGGCGCGATCTTCCCTACGGCACGATCTACACGCGAAGGGTATTCATACGTCATTGAAAAACTGCCTGTGTCATTCCCACGACAGGAGGGATGATGCATGTACACTTGTGGGAATGTGCATAAGTTGACTCAGTACAGCACTATTCATGTGAATTTTATGAAAAGATATAATAAACTGTGAAGGAATTATGAAAAAATAGCTAATCTATTTTAGAATAAAATCGTAATCGATCTATGCTTAGATAACCTAATTCAAATTGGCAGAGACATAGAAAAATATTTGTTTTACAATCGTGATACGTTCAACTACTCATCTGTGCTGAGATCCGCATGTCTGCTCCACACATGTTATCGCTATCGCTCAAACTTCGATCGCGGTGCCGGTGGCTTGTGTGTGTTTACAACATGTGTGCATATGGAGGAAGCATGGGGCTGAAAAAAACAGCACCACGTGGTGAGTTAAAAAACAAATCGGACGTAAGAAGTCGTACATTCAAGAGCTAAACAGACAAATAGCGAAATCAAAGTCCACTGAAAAGGTCTTGACACTGTAATGTATGTTCCAAATTCATGTCTGGCTTAGTTTCGAGAGAATTTTCTGCACTTGTGAAAGTTTTCTTTGCAAGAGATCAGGAGTGAGATCGGTGAAGTAGCTAAACGTGTACTCTATGTGACCGTTGCATGCATGCGTGCACGTGGCTGGTAGAGTGCGGCAAGAACGCTAGGAATGCACCACCAGCAGGTACGGTGGGCTGCAAATTCTTGGGGCAAAATTAGACTTCATTGTTCAGCCCGTCTAGTATTTATAATATATTCATAATAATTCTAATTCTTCATGAAATCACCATAAAAATACTTCATATATTCATAATACATTTTAGAAGCGTAATATGAAATATTTTGACTTTTTTTTGCAATCCAAAGAAAAAAATATTTTGAATAAAAATTAATAATAAATAATAGTTCTTGACTCAAGTCTAAACTTCGTGCGTCTTCTTGCAGTTACCCCGCAGTTGCCCATGGATACGACGCATAAATAATCGGCTGTTTGCTGAGTCATTCCTACCCTACTGCCTCTGTTCAAATTGACAGCGATTGTGATTTTATCGGTGGCATTTATAGTTTCATGACCTAATCCAATAAAACTAGACAAATGTAAACATCACATTTGTGACAGTTTTTTGTCAGAATTCTCTATCAATATCACTTGTTGCCATGACGATAGTTTTCAGATTTCACTAGCTTCATTATCGAAGCTGTTCTGAGGCTGTTGGACATTTGAAAGAACTGCTTTGTAAGAAGTCACCTTTCATTTATTATTTATTTTCACGCACAAGAATTTTGATGACGTACATAATCTTTTAAAACTATTCTAATGTCATAATATTTCATGATGGTATGTGTTCTGTCTTTACATGGCAAGATGGGATTTTTTTTTCTTCCATCCAGGGTCAAACTAAACCAACACGATAGGGAGGAAATGAAAAGGATAGAATGAAACACCTGCTCAGCGGGCTCTTTTTTTTTATTGATTTTTACAATGGTGAATGCAGTACATCAGAATTTAAGTACAGTTCTAAATAATTTATTATTTGAAAAATGAGCAAAGAAAATGGGATATCATCGAGTTCTAAATGAAAACTAAATTAGCATCGCCATTTAGATCTAATATTTACTAAAGAGTAGCCCTGGTGCAACCTTATTGTCAAGCTTTTGGTTGAGTTTTTTTAGAGAAACGAATTTTTGGAGCACTCACCCAAGTAAACAACCAAAAGGTTTTAAAGAAAATGATGAAATGCAGGTCTCTAGACCACTCCTGTGCATGAGCGAGCAACAGCCCCCGTGGACAGTGTCACTCTCGTCCTTGGCCTAGGCTAGGCTACTCGTGTCGTTCTCGCCATCATCAACGTCATGGTCACACGAAATAAACTGCATCATCAAAAGGGTTCGTATATATCATCACCAGAATCATTATGATCATCATCACTATCATCTCAACCACAGCAAAACCCTGAATATCATTCCCACCATAGTCACTCCCAGCTCACAAAAAACACATCTTGATCAGCAAACGTACAGACATCGCAGACTTTGTAGCCAACTACGTTAGACTTTAGATCAATGTTAGTTGTACACAAAATGAAACGGAGGTGGAAAACTAGTAATGAATACATGGAGATCATCAACGATGGCATTTTACAGTAGAAAAAAATACACTGAACATCTTGCACCGCAAAAAAAATTTGAGGTAAAAAACTACGTTGAAGAAAACTAGGGTGAAAACCCGCTGCTTGGAAGGCGAACAATGAAGACACTGTACGGTAAAAATGCACACGAAAAACAAACGAGTGGGTACCACACAAAGTATGACTGTTCTCGCACACACGTAGATAATCTACATCGTGTTCAATACAAAAACTCAACAAACACTCGAACAAAAACTCACCTCTAAATTGTTGCAAACGAGATAATCACTTCAAAAATGGGGAAAAAACACTTGTGGTAATACGATTGTACTCTAAGAATAACAGAGATAAGATGATACGAAAGCAAAAGAGAGAAAAAGAGAGAGAAATGGACAGGAGACCTGCAGAAGTTCTGCCACACTCACTAACACTAAAACGCAATTCGACACACACACGCACACAGGTAATCAGATATCGTCATGGACCCCCTTGAGGAGATCGATATCACGATACCACGCGTAAGTCAATAGCTAAAAGCCAATCACAGACACAGAATCAGACCGAGTGACTCATTATGAAAAAGAAATCGTAAGGCTGTTGAATATTCATTAGCACAGTAGCCAATAACAGAGCCCGTCTCATGAAAACTGCCCCGTGTACGAAATGAATGGCAAAAAAAGTGTGTCAGAAAGAGTGTGTCAGATGAAGTGGGTCAGGAAATGGCGTAACCCTCATGTATGCATCAACCCCTGGAGAAGCTGCCACAGTATTCTCAAATGCTGCTGAAGACCCTCTCACATTAAGGTATGCCTGTTTGATACTGGCTCAATATTGTAAAAAAATAATAGAAAGATCAGAATAAACAGAGTAGTCTTAAAGAAGAGCAAGCGGGATTGGTAATTTTAAAATTTTAAAAAGGCGGAAATGCTCGGATGATATTTGAATGAAACCAGATAGGGTGCATAACATTCCATCAATCATGCATGAAATGATATGAATTGATTGGATTTAGAATTGTTTTGAGTAAACAGGTCAAATGTCACAGGTCTGTTTTCATATAATTTCAGCAAATTAATGTAGTGACAAAATGTGACCCTCTCAATTAGATTTCAAACAAATTCAGGTTTAATGTTTACTACGATGCAATAAAAACTAACTATAAAGACTGACGTCCATCATGTGTTAACTATAACCACGTCAGATTGATTAAATTCATGCATGAAGTGAAATTTGCAACCAAAGCTGTGCAAACGCAAACTGTTGCAAATCAAAGTACTTGAAATTGGCATGGCAGTACCCATTTATCTCTGAAGGTCTTCTTACTCTTTATATTGTTTGCAGCTGTTACAATGCATGCATGTAATCATGATGAACGTTGACTAACTTGACGAAACTATTTATGTGTTGTTATGTGGAAACATGCGATTTACCAGTCACAAATTCTCCACTTTTCAGATGATCCGACTTTAACATACTTATGTGAATTAGCGCCACTTGCCTATTTCATTCTTATAGCTATAGCACATCTAGCTTGTGTGTTAAGCCGTACATTGCCTTCATTATTCTGTACTACGTTCAGCTAGTGCATGCATCTGTAGGACTACTGGTATGCCAGTATGAACTGCGTAACATACACACATATGTATTAATTGTAACCACACCCTGTTAGATCTAATGTGAACATGGAGACAGCTACTGCCTGCTAGGTCTCTTGCTAAATCCAACAAAATCTGTAATAGCCTTTACCTCAATCAGTATGTGGGATACTGATTAATTGTGAACCCATTGCTACCAATCATGCAGTGTGAAACACACCACATACGCCGTGAAAATTAAGGAAAAGTGAATGAAATTCCAGTAATGGAATGTTGAGAAACATACAGACACATGCATCAGTGAATTTTTTGTAAGTTTTCTCCTTCAACTTCTAATTTCATTGTCTGTAGATTTCCCAAGTACCTTGACTACCTGAATGCACTGTATGAGAGGCGAGCCCTGTGGGGACTGTCATTCAGATCATCATTTCTTGTCCGTGGAAACAACACCAATAATTATGTCGAAGCTGCGATGAGGGTGCTGAAAGACAACATTCTCCACAGAACAAAAGCCTTCAACATCCCTCAGCTTGTGCACTTCATCTTGTCTCGCCTTGAACCACACTACCAGAGACGGCTTATTGCTGTTGCAAACCAAAGACCCATGACCTCTCCTCGAATGAGGCCTACAAGCTGCAAAAAGGAAGATATCTCGAAGGTACATCTTAAAGCTATTATACTTTGCCACCATAGCATATAGCAATAGCATTGATTCTTCACCTGCCCTTTGAGTGGTTCATTGATCCAAGTTTAATGATAAAATCTATTTTCAGTCAGCCGAACGAACATAATTGCTGATCCGGAAAACTTAATAAAAATTGAATGTATCTACTGTGTTATTATATGAATGTATCTACTGTATACAGATATAGATATATAAACACAACAAAAAAGTAAGTCCCCCTTTATTCAAAGTAACACAACTTTTTGAAAAGGGGGTTTCCAGCAATGCAATTTGGCAGTAATGTTCCTGAAATAATGGGCTCGCTTGTGTGTAAAAATCCATTATGCATGAGTGAGCACACATCAAAGGGGCAAATGTCACTTTTCAAAAGTCACAAGTGTTCTGTTTTAGGGAGAAGATTTAGCAAAAAAATGGCAAATTCAGTTTCAAATGCATGTTTCAAGTGCTATTTTTGTTATGTTTTAAATGATCAGACACTATCCCATGGATCTGGATATTTTCAACAGTCATTTTAAAAAAAAAATCATTTTTGAAGGAAATTTGCAATTTGCAGCGTTTTCACAAATATTGATCTTAGCCAGAAAAGGGGGGTGGAACACAGTGATTTACACCTTTAATTTATGCCCGTAATTCAACCATAAAAACTGCTGGGATATGTGGATGGGGTCTAAAGATTGGCATTACAGCAAAAACTCTCTTTGAATGTACACGAGAAACAAAATTCATGAAATTCTTTGTAGAAGAGCTTACAAAAAGACCCTTGTGACTTTTGAAAAATGACATTTTTCCCTTTTATGAGTGTGCACTCAGACATGACATACTGCAGTATTGGAACATATTGATTTTCATGCACAAGGTAGCTAGATACATGTTGAAAAATGTTCCTGCCAAAGTTTGTTACTGGACACCCCTCCTTTAAAAAGTTATGCTCCTTTTTAAAAGGGGGGACTTACTTTCTTTGTTTATATGTAAAGTGTGGCCCAATAAAAAAGGATCAGTGGATTTTCAGGACCTCGCCTTAACTTTCAGTTATTAATTTTTACCTCTGTAGAAAGAACCTCTGTTTTCATAGTAAAATAACACATAATCATCCTTTTCGGTTGAGAACATTTGATGTTATGACTGATTTGATTTGGACTGTCATTTTCAAGAACTGCCTAATTCAGAGATTCGGGGCATGATTAATGAATCAATATCAATAATTGATTTTTAGGACAATGCTGATCATTGTGTATATTTTTCATTTTGCGGATAGAACAACGTCTTGTCACTATAATAACACTAAATTCTCCAAATTTGGTTGGAGTGATTTCCTAAGAAATTTCATTTTTGGGGTTTGCACTCATTACTCATTATCATCCCTATTAATTGACCAATTCGGGTTCGTTGAGGACAGCAGACAGCGTCACTGGGAGCAGCCATTTCCTCATTTTGCGGTGTCCCAGCCGACCCCCCCCCCCCATCCTCTCCCCCACCCCACGGGCAACATGTTTATCGCGCAATAAGCAAGTATTCGCGCACTCAGTACGAGATGCTGATTGGCTAAAGCAACCATGCATCAGTTTTTCATTCCATGCGCGGAAGGCGGTGGGGGAGGCGTGGGGGAAAGGGGGGGGGGGTCGGCTGAGACACCGCGTAATGAAAGTAATAATAATGATAGTGAGACTCGTATAAAGCGCACATTTCTACCTAAAAAAAGATACTCAAGGCGCTATAGAACAGAGTACAAAGTAATGGCGCTGCCCATGCCAAAAATACACATAGCGCGTCACAGAATCGGTCAATGGGAACTAAAAAATCGGTCAAATCTCGAAAGTGACAATTCAAAATTAACAACTCACAAAAATAAACTCCAAAACCAAATTTGATGATCTTTGTGTTTGGGATATGTTGTAAAGTTTTTGAAATACAGTCAACCTTGCATGCCTAAATTCAATCTGTTGGGAGTTTGGACTAGAGAATTATAGCTTCGACTTATAATCTTCAACATATATTAATGAGGAGTAAAAAGTTAAAAATAAAAGAATATGAAATGAAGAGGACTTGATAAGACCTTCGTGATTATTCGACTTGTGCGAGTTTGAATTAGGCACGGTTTACTGTATGATCGATATTCATTTGAAATGGGGCAGTTGCTCAAGTTGCATATTATGATACATGGATCAGGTGTACCCTGTTTAAGTCAGACTAGTTTTAATGCATGTAGTTATATTACATTCAAAACCAGTCAGCAAGGAGCCATGGTGTAACTTGATGCATTGTCCTTGAATTCTATCAGTATTTATTTTCATGAAACTTGACTTTTTAGCTCCAAGGTTGTTGTGAGAGGTGTCAATCTTTTCATTATAAATGATTTCAGCTTGATTACTTGGTAAACTCACTTCAGAGTACGTAGATAATGGACACAATCTAAAGTAGTTGCGTGATTGTACTTTCAAGTACCAATTCCATGTTACAATGATTGTATACATTTCTTAATCTCACTTCAGACTGGAGAAATGACATATGAAGTGAGAAGTAGTGATGGCTCCAGTACCTACCTTGTGGATATGAGTCTTGGTGTGTGCTCCTGCAATATCTGGAGATGCATGCAAACACCAAGCTGCCATTCACTTCCATCTCAAGGTTGCAAGCGATAACTTCCTACCCAGTACACCGGAGGAGCGAGCCACCATGCTGAACATAGCAACTGGAAGTGAGTATTTCTTTATGTTTAATTCATAGTACTCTTGAAATGTAACCGCTCTCCCCATACTCATTGAAGACGATTAGATTTAGCTACATGTTCTACGTGTATTTTCCATACAACAACCCAAGATACATCAGGAATAGTGATCATCAGGTTCAGTACATTTCGGGGTTTTTTTTAGCTCACCTGAGTCAATAAGGCTCTAAAAAGCTATTGCCATCCATTTTTGCCTGTCATCGGTAATGTATTGTTTGTTGTTTGTCTTCCATCGTCCATATTCATCTTCTTTTCCAGAGTGTGTGGTCAGACGATAGCAAAACTTTTTCACACTGCTGTAACAAGTGAAGTCCATTCCCATCATTATTTTCCCATTTTCTCATCATTACATCATTATTCTATTATTTGGTTCTACATATCGTGGACTCATTAAAAAAAAAAAAGAACTTTATTTTTTATACTTCACACTATAACTTTTACCAAAGGAAATCTGTAATTTTATAACTCTTGCATGTTGTAATAAGTTTTTTTTTTTTTTTATATCCAAGTGATGTTTTAGTTGGTACTCAACATATAACATTCTTGAAGTAATGAAAGCTGAGAGATACATGACAGAGAATAAGTTTTGTTCAGCTTTTTAATTATACATGCACATTTTTCTCTTGTGGTATGTTGTCTGTGTGGGTTTATAATGGAAAGGAATGTTAAAAACTGACATAACCTTAAGGTTGCTAACGAGTGGTAAGTGGTAAGTGCATATACACAATCTGAAATTATTGAAATCTAGGCCTATGCTGTATCGACAAAAACACAAGAACAACATGAAACATGAAAAATGACAATGCCATGGCGAAGCATTTAGTGAAAAAAAAAGTAAAGCTCAATAATACCGCTGAGTGCGGATTCCCATTTCTGGTTATATGCACGTTAATCCTTGTTTCTTTGCAATATAACACTCTTCACGATATGATTTTGTTAACATAGCCTTAAAAAAGGACAAACAGAGAATAGTGTTGTTACATCTGCTTGCATAAATACATCTTTTTCCTATAAGTAAAGTATGGTTTACCAATATTTTGATTATATCATTCTCTATAATTCCAGTTAATACCATCTTCACATTAAGGAATGACAAATCTATAATCGAGAGAAAAGATGTTATATCCCTCGAAAGTGTTTGTGACACCTTGCAGTTCCACATAATGTGTTCAATCGTTTCATTCTCAATGCATCGAAATGAACATAAAGGGGAATACACTAACTTCATTTTAAACAACGTATAATTTTATGGTAATATGTTATTAAGTATCTTAAACTGAAATTCTCTACTTCTTGCATCTATTGACACTTGCACTATGAGTTTACGTGCTTTATATATATCCTGCTCTGTCATATCAAAGTTAGACTGCATTGTAAGAGCACTAACAGACGTTTCATATTCAAATTCTACTAATACATCATAAAAATGTCTGCTCTTTAATCGGGCACGCAGACGTAAGCGTTCCGGAAGGACGACAATGTCTTTGAGGACTTGTTGAAATTCTGTGCTAACTGATAGAACCTGAATTTCTGTATTCTTTTTAACAGCTGACCAAATACCTTGTAACCTCTGATAATCATTACTATCAATACCAAATTCTACTTGTAAGATACGAAAATCTTTAAGATGTCCTTCAGGGGATATAATTTGGTGAAGCAGACATATACCCTTGCACAACATTCTTTTGTAAAAAATCATCTTTTTGTCAATCTTGATATCGGCATTGTTCCCAATTATCTGTGATCTGAAAGCTTGATTTTCCATTGGTATGGATATCGACAGCCATTTCTGCAAAAGAGAGGAGTAAAATCTGGGTATATTCGGAGAGAAATTGCTCATTTCATAATTGCAATTGAAAATACAAATTCCACCATATTCATCTAATTAATTTATCTAATTACTTGAAACCATACTTGTGGATTTTCAGGTTTCATCCTATTTATCCAGGTCAACTGTTGTGCATCGATAAAAGATTGTACATCTAACATCTTCAGACCGCCCTTGATCAATTCTTGTATCATCACACTACGTTTGATTCGATCTGGGCCATTCCACAAAAAGTCATAAAACATTCGTTCAATCTCCTTTACTATTTTCTTAGGAATGATAATGGAGGCAAAAAAGTGAATAAATTTTGAAATTCCGAAAGTTTTAAGAATAAGTATTTTTCCGAACAGTGTAAGTTTCCTAATTTTCCATCAATTCAACAATTTTCTCAATCCAGACATCAATTCGACCATTTTATCATTTTTAAATCGCTCTGCGTTATAACCAACATAAGTTCCCAAGATTTTAATCGTGTCAACAATACGAACTTCATATTTTAACACATTTTAAATCTCTTCTTTTTCGATCGATCTTGATTGCTTAACGATCAAAATCTCTGTCTTTTCTTGTTTACATTTCAAACTGGAGCATTTACAGAATTGATCAAGAATTTTGAATAAACTCTTGATAGATGAGGCATCGCAACGAAACGAACAGAAATCATCGGCATAAAGTGACAACTTGAACTCTTTGTCGTTAATTGTGATGCCGGCTAGATCCTGTGAAAAGCGCAAACGAATTGCTAGTGTCTCTAATACAATGATAAACAGATAAGGGGACAAGGGATCACCTTGTCTGACACCACGTGTTATCTGGAAATAGCCAGTTGATGTTCCATTGTTAAGTACACATCCTTCGATATTTGAATATAAAGTTGTTGTCCATCTAATAAAAGACGGACCAAATCCAAAAGCTTCTAATGCATGGTACATAAACTCATGATCGATAGAATCGAATGCCTTGTGAAAGTCAATCGATACAATAAAACTATCTATTTCCCCAGTTCGCAAAAAATGAAACATATCATGCACATTACGTATGGCCTCGCAGATTTCCCTTCCTTTGCTGAATGCGGGCTGATCTGGGTGGATTATTTCATCTAACACTCGTTTAACTCTCATAGCCAGTGCCTTAGAACATATTTTTGCGTCTACATTTAGAAGTGAAATTGGACGGTAATTTTGTAAATCTCTTCTATCTTTTTTCGCTTTGAGTATCAGCGTAATAACTCTTTGCTTCTAACTAATCGACAGTTCCATATTCTCATAAGAGTAATTTAAAGAAGTTAAAAAAGGTTCTGAAATGATATCCCAAAACTGAAGTTAAAATTCCTTTGTGAGACCATCATTACCTGGAGACTTTCCAGAGGGCGTTAAATACAAAGCTTTGTAACACTCTTCTCGAGTAAGTTTACCTTCACAGGACAACATAGATTGCTTAGATAAACAAATACCACGAGTGTTTAAAAACTCATGAGGATTTTTATCATTCGTTTGTACTGTCTGTTTTGAATATAAACATTCATAAAAAGATTTAATTTGTGAAAGTATCTCTGTCTCACTCTCTATACACTTATTACCATCTTTTAATCTTTTAATACTGGACCTATTCTTACGTTGCTTCTCCAATGATAAAAAAATATTTATTACTCTTTTCTCCATTTTCTATCCAATTTGCTTTAGACCGTATAATCAAACCTTCAGTAATCTTAGTATAATATTCTTCTAATAATTGTTTGGCCTGTTCATATTCTTCCATTTTTTTTTCTGTCTATTTGCTTCCATCTGTTCTATGTCTTGTATTTTCTTTTCTAATCTATTACGTTTCTTTCTATTTAATTGAGCTTTCTCCTTGCTGTACTTTTGTGCAAATCGTCTTACCTTAGATTTCAAATATTCCCACAATGAATTGGGATTGAACATATTGGCTTCTATCCTCCACTCTTGAAAATTAACTTTCAGCTCGTGACAGAATGCACTGTCTGTACAAAGAGACGAATTGAACTTCCAGTAACCTTTACCGGATCTTTGTTCTTTGATTTCTAATTGTAAAAAGATTGCAGAGTGATCCGTGGAGACGGATGGTACTATATCAACTTTAGACACCATATCCTGATGCTCAAATGGGATGAACCAATAATCAAGTCTGCTCTGGCTAGTGAAATCTCGTTTTCTCCAAGTGTACTGTTTAGCCTTTGGGTTGTAAAATCGCCATATATCACACAACTCAAACTGATTTAAAAAAGAAATCAATTCTTGTCTACTATTTCCTCCAACCGATCGGTAATGAACTTCTTTACCCATTTGATCGAGACTTGCATTCAACGACACATTAAAATCACCGCCAGTGATCAGAATTGAGCCATTTGTATATTCCATATTACTCAAGGTATTACTAATCTCGGCCCACAATTGTTTCTGTTCTTTAACAATATTTGGTGCATATATATTGACAAAGGTGAAAATTTTATCATACATTTTGATACACAGTACAATATATCTCCCTTGTGAATCGTAGATCGTTTGTATCGACTCAAAATCCAACCCATCTGTAATGAAGGTTAATACTCCTCTGGCTAGTTTACTTCCATGACAAAAGTAAAGTGTACCTTTCGTATGGCATTTCCAAAATAACTCCACTTCTTTGGTACTATGCGTCTCTTGTAGAAATACGACATCAAGATTTCTATCCTGTAAATATTTAAACACCTTCTTGCGTTAAAAGTATTCTCTGAGGCCGCATACATTAAGCGATAGAAACGATAGATTTATATTTGGGTTTTTTTCCATATTCATAGCAACGACATAATATCTAAGTTACAGAGAATATCCTTTCCTGTTTTAATATGACATACAAATTGAATTTCATTCGGTTTCATAACCACTCCTACTACGTATCTGCTGATATAGAACAATATGTACCTTTCTGTTGTAATAAGTATATATCGCTGATTCTGCATATTCTACATGTCTTGCCTTAGCTATAAACATAATTACAGATTCAAAAGATGTAGTTCATGAAAAAAAATCAATTCTTTATTTTTTTATTTCTAAAATGTTTGCAAAGATTCTTTTGTGATCATGTGATGCAATGCTTGAGACAACCACTAACAAATATACAAAACAAAAAGAAAACAGTAATCACAATAAAAATCACTGAAATTTAACACCCGCATGACTTTAATTACAGTTTTCTGCATATGTGGACAAACAAAAAAATAACTGCATGTATACTCCTGTGAAAATATAATGAGACAAGCTTCAAATTATTTCCTGGCAGAACTTTCAAGATAACATTTCTGTGATACCTCATTTCTATCACATCATCACTGTGCGTTCTCCAGTAAATGCGATAAGGCAAATCTGCACACATGGGTATGTCTGCTAGTGAAATATAACAAGAACCATTTATTTGTATCTTTAAAGTCAATGCTACTGCCTTCCCAGCTGATTGGCTTGCACCACTCCAAGGCCAACAGGACAGTCCAGATGATGGTACGGCCTCTGATGTGAACATTGGAGAAAGACAAGAGATAGACCCCTTCTTTGAGGAAACCACTGACCAGCCCACAGAATGCTGGGATGAGCTGCTCGAAGAACCAATCTCAACACATGGTTATTTGTTTTTTTGTTGCTATCAATTAAATAGTAAATTGTCAAATATTCAAAGATAATAAGCTAATGTCCAAGGTAAGAATTAATGATAGAGCTTTAATAACAGGTAATGTGATGTAAAGGGAGAGATGTAAGAAATGAGGTGGGGAGTTATTGCGATTGCAATTTGTCCGTCCTTTGTCCGTCGTCTGTCGTGCGTCGTGCGTAAACTTTTACCATTTTCATCTTCTTCTCTAAAACCGATGAAAATTGCAAAGGCTTGTTCGATTTGTGTTATAGGTATTTATTAGTACTAGTATTATTTTGTATATTTTTATTACCTCCACCAAGGGAGGAGGTTATGTTTTTGTTACCGTTGGTTTGTTCGTTCGTTCGTTCGTTTGTCTGTGCGCAAAATAACTCAAACAGTAGATAACGGATTGGGATGAAACTTGCAGGAAAGGTTGAGAATGACAGAAGTAACAAACGATTAACTTTTGGTAGTGATCCGAGAATTTCGGGGAATTTATGAAGGATTTGTGATATTTCTGCAGGTAGGGTCGATGAACTTGGAGTTCAGGCTGCGCGTATTTGAGGTTTGCATGCGCGCACTAAAGTGAGTGCCAAAGATAGTAGAGATAACAAGATACGAAGGCGCGCAATAACAATGGACACAAAATGGCTACACTACATGACGATACAAAAGAGAGCTAAGTACAAACTCAGTACACCTAGAAACATCATTCATTTCCAAAGACAGTGGTATTTTTATTATCTTAAAAAGATTTAAAAATTATAGTCGTAGCTTTTTATCGATTAAGGGCATCATTTTGAAGAACGGGATTTTAAAGTACTAAGGATTATTTCGTGGAGGTAAAAATTTGGCAACAACATCTCACAATCAAAGACGCTTGATAAACAACAACATCTTCAAAGACAGCGCGTCTCAGGCAAAGACGCACATCACCTGAGACGCGCTGTCCATGAAGCCGCTGCTGTTGTTTATCAAGTGTCAAGACAGCGCGTCTAAGGTGATGTGCGTATAGGCTTCAGGACCGCGCGCTATCCATTTGTTTTGTACAGGATTAACGCGCACTTTCGTGTCTTGTTAGTTAAGCATCTTTGGTGAGTGCTCTAGTTTCTGCTAGGGTGAGGCGCGCTGTGCAACTGAGGGTCTATGACATAACAATGGCTTCTATATTTGGAAATCAGGAGACTTTCAGCACACTTTTATAAACACTTTCAGCATGCTATAGTATAAGTACGTATGGGTGGAAGTCACTGATGATATGGAAGAACAAGATCAATGATGGAAATGAGCTGCATGCTTGGCGGAGGTCTGCGCTCTCAGAGTGCTTCTCTAGTTACTATTATTATTGTCATTTTATTATGATTATTTCATTATTGTTATAAATACAGTTCAGAGTTCATATCTAGATTTGCAATATGGGCTGAAGGGGAATATGTTTGTTATTGCTATGGGTATATTTCTGGGAAACTGATTGGGACTGAATGGAAGCATCTCATTTAAGTATTCATTTATTCCTGTATTTCTTCTTGATTTATTTTATTTTTCTTGGAGGAAGAGGAAGTTATATGATACATTCAATTATTTATTCTGTACACACTAACTACCTCTCGATAAATGACCCTAGACAATACTCTTACTCTCCCTCTCATGTAAGCAACATATTGGTCCACTTCCAGACAAATCACCTCTAAAAATTATACCCCTATATTGATATTGCTGAAGAACATCTTTTGAAAAATCAATTAGGTGCATTTGTTCCTTTAGATCTTATCTTTACTTCTGAAATTTCCAGCTGGAAAATAATGATTATCTAGAAAACAATTGTACATAAAATCGCTAAACTGTTCATGTATAAATATTGTTTTATAAAGAACCAGTAATTTTTCTCTTTTCCATAGCTTGCAGATTATTTTTGCTTGTTCTCTCAAATTCATTTCATATCTTCATAAGGCACAAACTGGATGATGATAAACATGGGATTATTTGGGGGGGGGGTTATTAAAAGGTGGTGATTGTGATCATGACATCAAGGATGGACATTTTCAAAAAAAATGAAAATGAATTATTATGAAAGTAAGTGATGATATAAAACTAGTTATTTTTTGATTTCTTGTGTTTCTCCAAAAACTCCGATTATCATATTTTTATTTTTTTTTTAAACCCCCAGATGCTGACACGTCGCAAGAATGTGCAAATCTGGCCATGATGTTTGATACGCTAAAGAGCAAGCTGCAACATGACCCAGAAACCTTCAAAGAGCCAGTGAATGCAATGTTTCGTACATTCCAACAGATGACAGATAGCAACATCATATCAGCTATGTTCATGTTTGGAAAATATGGTGCAACTAACTTGGCTCCACGCAAGTTCATTGGTGCACCACTTAAGTCACATGGCCCAAGTATTGGTGTACAACCAACTGCAGTAGCGCGGCGAAAAGCTGCAATGGGGGGGGGGGGGGGAGGAGACATCTGACATCTGGCTGCCCTACTAAACGTGCAGCTGTGGCAGAGCATGGCTACTCAAGGACAAGGACGGAGCGTGTTCTTGGAGTTCATGCAACCAAGAGATCCCGAGTTGCTGCTCCTCACTCTTTGAGTCATGCTACAAGCATGAATGTGGCTTTAGGAAAAACTCATAGTGCACAATAAGTGTTTGAAATGCAATATAATTCAAGTGGGGCTCATGAGGAACTCTGAAATCTTGGCAAAACCAGGATATGCCATTCCATGGATGGGGAAATTTACAAAATCAAAAGCTTTTAACCAAATTTGATGATCTAGGTGTCATCATTTCTATGATGGAAACGATGTAGATGTTCTATCCAGCCAGGTAAAAAAGATTTAATAATTTTCTTTGTAGCTTAGTCCTAAAAAACTGTATCAAATATTCCCGAGGGAGGGGGTATCTTCCATTTAAGTACAGCATCCTCGCACTTGACCCTCTGAAAAGTACCCTAAACGAGGATTAAGATTTTGTAAATTTGATACCCTACTTTTTAATGGCTCCGCCCTCGAAGGAGGCATTATGTTTTCGCATTGTCCGTCCGTCCGTCCATCCGAATATCTTGTTACCGCGATATCTAAAGATCCCCTGGATGGATGTACATCATACTTGCCCCACTGGTTCTCCAAGATGACTTGATGAACTGATTAGATTTTGGGCCAAATTCGCCCAGGATCAAAGGTCAATGAACTTTAGAGGGAAGTGATTTAAAAATATTTGGATGGAATTTGCCAAAGGTCAAATGTCAATGAACTTTGTCTAAAAAATACGTTTTTGCCCGTTTCTCCAAGTAGGAAGATCCAATTTTTATAAAACTTGATACAAAAGTTATAGAGAAGGTAGGCAGAGAACACATCAGGGGTGGAATATAATTGTTGATTCATACATGGCTATGGCAACCCAATATTAAGGTTTATACCAAGTTTACAGGAGGCTATATCATAACTTTCACAGTTTGGAAGTGATTCAATTTCCATTCAATTGGAACAATTTCAATCAGACTTGGAGAGGAGAGTGGTTATGGAAAGTTACACATTTTACCAAACAAGAAGGTCACCTTAGGGTCAAAGGTCAAGGGCAGGGCCAATGAACTTTAAGAGCCAATGTCAGTTTTTAGGGCGCGTTTTTATTATGGCTCATAACTTTTGATCTAAATGTCTCTTTGCAACCAAGTAGGTGGTAGACATATGTCTCTTCGGGAGTTGAAGGTCACCACAAGGTCCAAAGTCACAGACAGGGGTCAATGAACTTTTAGGGGCCAATGTCAAGTTTTAAGGGTGCGTTTTGATTATGTGTTGTACATTTGTAGGCGAGACACATTTCGGCACTTGCCTAGTATTTTTACTTATTTCTTTCTTTTTTTTTTGGGGGGGGGGGGCACCAAGCATATTTCCACTACTTGAATAGATATTAAATCTTGTTAGCTGAACATTACTACACATACAACTTCATTCAAAACTTGGATGGAGAGATTAGATTTCTTGATGTTTAATGAAAAACAAAATCATATCTTTGTGATTATTAGACCATATCACATGAAATCTAATCCAGTTGTAGCAAATGAATTTTAGTTTACAGGTGTGAAGATATAAACAATATAATGATGTAATATTAATATTACACCCATGTACAGTGTCATTAAAATTTTTTGGGACATGTATGTTGTATGTAGATATTTACATACCTCTATATATGAAGAAAATAGTTTGTTGTGGAAAGACATAGGATGCCCCCTTTGGCCCCTATAGAGGGGGTTAAAATGTGGGGGAGGGGCCCAAGGAAAAAAAAAAGGTAATTCCATCATATTCTTCAGAATTAACTAGTAGCCAAATTTCATTCAAACTTGGTGGGAATCATCCTTTAGGGTTATGGACCCCTAGTCGTTCATATGATATGGGGCGTTTGCACCCCCTGGACCTGCAACGAAATTAAGGGAGTAAACTTTAAAAATCTTCTCCAGTGAACCTTCACTAGTGGAGTGAAGATATGCTGTATGTAGTAACCCTTATATAGTACTAAGAATGTAATTTGTTCTTTGCAAGACTAAGGATAGCATTGTTCCTGGGGGGTTCGCTTCCCCCTCACCCTCCCCAGTCCCCCCCCCCCCCCAAAAAAAAAAGAAGAAACAAACAAGTGGGAAAAGGGGCCTTAACAGCAAACTGCACGTAGTGTATCGATCGCGTTACTCAGGTGAACGGCTTGCCCCCTGGGGGCTCTTGTTTCATTTGTAATGCATTATACACTTCTTTTGGAAGTACCATTAAAGAAATCAAGAAAACTTGTTGCCTATTTGCATGATGAAAATGGGCTTTACTTGTACATAAATAAATCCTGTGCATGGATGTGTTAACCAGTATATTGATGGATGTACAATTTTATAATGTTGTATGTGATACATACCTTGATATGAGTATGAAAGTTTGAAGTGGCCTTCAAAGATCCAGAAATTACTTTGTCACAATGACAGCATTTCGCTTTCATTCCACTACCATTAGGGTCCTCAATAATAGTCTCTAGCTTTTAAATATTGGTGGTGGCATGATTAAGTGGTGCCTCCTAGTTTGTTTAATCTATTGGAACTGTGTATTTCCCATATGCTTATGGCATTTGATGGATCATGAGCACATGTAGACAATACAGATGAGAAAAACCTTGTGCTGATGCTATAGGAAATATCACGTGGGATTTAATTTTAATAATATTTAACTACATGAATGACCTACATGTATTTAATTTTGGAACTATATAGGCTATAACCAATCCTCTACATAGGGGAAAACATGCAATTCATCCCACTACTCTGTAATTTACATGAAATCAACATAAATGCAGTGAATGTTATGCCTGCCTGAACACATTCTTAAGGCCCATTCTCATTTGAAAAAGTTGCAACATTAGAATTAATTTTTTTTTTGCAATTTTGACTTTCTGTTCCCACTGCAAAGGATTATAAGAAATGTAAATTTGCTTGTATAATGTACATAGTTCAATTTCTTGTTGAAACTTATGACCTATGGCAATTATGAAATATTTCAAATGGTCAATTTGTGCACTTCTTGAAAACAAATAGTGTTTTCATCAATTCCTATTGTGTCCCCTCTTTCCCCCACATCATGGGAAATGATGCAGTTACATGCTAGAGAGTACTAGATACCTAAGGGGAAAGAGAAATAAGCAATCCAGATAAAATTGAAGAACAAATGAAGTGTTATTGTAATGTAATTGAATGTAATTAAAAGTAATTGACAGTAATTAAAGTCGATTACAATTTTTTCCAAAAATGTAAATAATTACGTTGTAATTGAGCTCAACAGTGACCCTGTCTCTGACATCTATTTATGCTCCAACAATTATTTTGAAATGTTTTTTTTCTCCCTGAAAAATAGTAAATAATGTTGTCATCAGAAATCAACATAGGAACATGCATCAGGCCGAATTAAAATTCACAATATGTCAGAAGAAAACATGATTATGTCAATAGGAATGAAGTTGGAAGATTGATGAAAAATATGTCTGATCATCCCAGCCGTTACTTGAGCTTATATCTCTTCAGTTGTAAATTGCATCTAACTGTAGACTTTAAGATTACTATTAACAAATTTTCAGGAATCGAAGTGTGTCTTTAAAAAATCTGTGTGCTTAGAAATTTGAAGACACACCCACAATAAGTCATGAAATTTTTATTCTAATGAGAGATAATTGTTAAATGTATGACCTATCCTGATAAGAGGTTCTGAAATTAACTGACATATTTTTATCACATTTGAAAGGGAATATTGATCCTTGTTTAAAATGGATCATTAACATATTATTTGTATGAACTTAGATCACAGTCAGTGCATGTCTATTAGATGAGCAAGAATGTGTATTAGTTTAGTCTCGTGTCATACAGTGATCTGTACAAAATGTATAAAATTCAAAAGTAAGAATGAATTTAAACATGTGATAATTTTGTGATTCAGGCACTAACTTTAACAAATTAAATGTCAAATCACAGCCCATGTAGCTAGAATCGATGAATCATTGTTAGACGGTATCTGCAGTTATATATACTGTTGTTTTTATCAGTATTACAACTTTATAAAAATTATCATTTAAATGATAATGCTGATTAATTTTTATTATTGTAATTACTATCATTGTCAATGTTGTCAGGATTTCTATCAAATGTATTTATAATTCTATTTCATTTATTATTTCTAATTATTATTTTCACCATTGATATGGTTGTTTGAATCATTGCTTTGAATTATTAGATCACTGCTGGCCTTGCCATTTTGCCAGTGGTTATTTTGTATTGCACTCATTAACAGGCAGGCAAACTCACAGGAAGGCAATATTGTTGGGACGATATTATTTTGTAAACAGAGAATAGTGAAGAAAGTTCTGCATATTCTTTCAAGTGAGAGTCACCCGTGGAAATTATTTATGGATGAGGTCTGGAAAGAGACTGCAGTCTCCTAAGTGTAGGACGAGTACAGTAGGTACCTGAATTCATTTGAATGAGTCCCATTCTCTATAGGGGCATAGTTTCTGCCGTTGTCGTATGAATTGCCTCATACACATATATATGCATTCATATGTTGCATGCATGCAATATAACATAACTCACATAGACACATGTATTTATAGGCCTACTCATACATTTCATATCCCCCCACACAAACATGTACTCATACATGTATACATGCACATGCACACACACAGACACACACACACTACACAACACACACACACACACACACACACACATGTACTCATACATGTACACATGCACATGCACACACACACACACACACACATGCGCGCGCTGTAAATGGTGCATATCTGCATTTGTTTTGATATGTATTCATTTTATGTAGGACTGTTGAATGTTTATTTCTTTGATTATTCATTCTGGTAATGTATCTATATTCTGTTATTTATGTCTATTATATGTATTGTGAAAATTGTGCTGTAAATGTTACATATATTCATATTTGTACACTTGGAACAACTAAATTTCCACTTTATGGACAATAAAGCTGAAATTGAAATTAAAATTGAGTATGACGATTAAAAGGATTAATGATTAATGTCGGGTATGTAGATGTAAAAAGGAAAAAATGTTATTGTGTTTTAATTCAGTTAAAAAAAACTAACGTTTGGAAGAAGAGAGAGAGAGAGAGAAAGAGTGTGTGTGTGTGTGTGTGTGTGTGTGCGTGTGTTGGGTAGGTCTGACAGTCTGTCGTGGGACAGCGAACAAAAGAAATTCTGGAGAACAATGGTCCCACAAAGGTAAACAATAGACCCACAACCGTCAAACAATAGAAAGTGGCTTTATTCCGTAAACGTTTGTGGGTCGACTAAACTGTGGGTGTCCTAGAACAGTGTGTGTGTGTGCGTATGTGTGTGTGTGCGTGTGTGTGTGAAAAGAGATCGTGGGAGAGGTTGGGGGTGGATGGATGGCGTTGGGGTTAGTGAGTTGTGATAGATGCTGGAGGATTTTTCCAAACAGTTGGGGCAGTAGTTTGGCATCATGCTATCTGAATGGGACTAATGAATTATTACTTTTCCATATTAGAAAGCCGTCAAGTAGAATAAACACAAGAATAGTATAAGCAGGTATTAATATTCGAGTAGCTTTTGTCCAATAGGAGGGGATGAGAGAAATATGATTTATTTCATTTATGGGTATGAGATAAAAAAAAAACCATACAAACAAATTAAGGACGTGGATTATTTATGGGGCATTCATTGTGCTGTCATTCAAATAAAATGATGACATGCTTTTGTATAATAGCTGTATCAAAATGGCATTCTATTATTTTAAAGTTAAAGGCACAATATTTTTATTTAACAATATAATGCACACTTGTTTCACTTTGATTGAATTGATGTTAATTACAGCAGATGTCTATGGACAGGTATGGCATAAAGCAAGGTGTCAGTGATCTAAATACATGTATTTATATCACTGAAATCGTGCTTTATGCCATACCAGAGACTCCTGTAGCTATGCTTGGAATAAAATTCTATGTTGATTAGATAGGTCAATTGCTAATAGTACCAAGCTTGATAATGAACCCTAGCAACAGGCACTTATACCTGGTACATGGCCCATGATTTTTCAGTTTTAATGAAACGAAAATTGAACACTTTATCTGAGAATGTAGAACGTAAATGACTTCTTCAAACCAGCTAGTGTGATGCATGATTGTACATAACATGCTCTATCGCTACAAATTACAATATCAATATTGTGTAAAGTACGCTATCGCAACAAATTCTGTAAACACTGCTCGGAATCATTTTGTACAGGTATCACCCCTGAATGGCTCGTATGCATATGCAAAGTCTGCGCGTTGCGAACTGCCCATCCACGCATGCCTGCGTTGCAGCGTACACTTATGGCTACGGCGTCGCGTACGTCCCACTGCACTGAAGTAATTTTAGTTCAGTGAGTGCTGCTCACCACAGAATGAACTCTAAAACACGTGTTTAGAGTTCTGTGGTGCGCAAGCGCACATCCGCTATTAGTCTGTTTCAAGACCCCTTTTGAAGAAATGCCCCAATCTGTGCCGTCTAAAAAAAACACGCTTCCCGGCAACAGAAAGCAGCGAGATGCCGCGATGGCTGTCACACACCTGTCGATTTCCTTTGCGCTTGTACAAATGGACGATAGAAGCATCCTTAAGTTCTTGCGGGATTTTCTCTTGGTGCCACATAGACTGGAAGAGCTCAGAGAGCTTTCTAAACACGGTTTTGCCACCAGAGGCGTAGATTTCTGCAGGGATAGAGTCAGCACCAGGTGCTTTTCCACAGGACATATGCTTTACAGCCTCTTCCACTTCAGCTTCTGTAGGGATATCGGCAAGAGAGTTGTTGATTGGAACCTGTGGCAGCCTTGCGATCGCTTCCTCGTTGATGACAGATGGACGGTTGAGGACATTTCTGAAGTGTTCTGCCCAGAATAAAGAACCTTTTTCTGGTCCGTGATCAGTACGTTTCCATCTGCACTGAGGAGGGGAGACGATCCCGACGATACAGGTCCATATACAGTCTTGAGCGCTCTGTAGAAATTTTTCATGTCATTGCGATCAGCATAAGACTGGATCTCATCAGCTTTATCGCTGAACCATGCATCCTGCATTTGCCGTAGCTCCAGCTGTACTTTTCTTCTAATGTTGCAAAAAGCATCTTTCTTGGACGCTGATGTTGGATCGTTGAGATGTGTTCGGTGAAGGCGATGCTTCTCTTCCAGCAAAGATCGAATGCGTTCGTTGTTGTCATCGAACCAGTCCTGGTGCTTTCGTGTGATGGGGCCCACTGTTTCTGAGGCAGCGTCATAGACAATGCTGCGAAAGAGAATCCAGTCGGATTCAACATCCAGTGAGGTGAAACTTTGTTGCTGCAGCTTGCTGTCGATCTCTTTAATGAGTAATTGCTTGACATGATCTCTCTCCAACTTCGAGGCATCTAGACGTTTCAATGCCTTCTTTCCCTGAGGACGTCTGCGTAGTTGAATCCTGATACTGAGCTTTGAGATCAACAGACGGTGATCTGTCCAGCACTCTGCACCGCACATGGCTTTAGTGACTCTAACGTCTTGCCTGTCCCTTTGTCTGACGAGTGCCAGTGTTTGGAGCGAGGATGCATCCATGTTGTCTTGTTACGGTTAGGTAGACGAAAGACTGTATTGGTAATGAGTAGCTTGTGTGCAGCGCAGGTTTCCAGTAGCAATAAGCCATTGCTATTGCATTTACCCATACCATTTTTCCCCAGGACTCCATTCCATGAAGCATAGTCGGTGCCGACCCTAGCGTTGAAGTCACCAAGGATGATGAGTTTATCTGCTTTGGGCACGGCGGAAATGGTCACTTGCAGGTCCTCATAGAACCGTTCCTTCACATCATCAGGGCTGGTCATCGTGGGTGCGTAGGCGCTGATCATTGTGGCATACCGCTTTTTGGCAAGTGGAAGTCGGACAGTCATTATACGATCGTTGATACCCTTAGGGGGTACAGCCAGCTTGTTGACTAGGTTGGATTTAATGGCAAATCCAACTCCTGCCTCACGACGTTCGTCTTGTTTGCGGCCGATCCAGAAGAATGTATAACCGGCGTGTACCTCTGACAATTGACCTTCATCAGCAAGGCGAGTTTCGCTAAGGGCGGCAATCTGTACCCTGTACCTTGCTAGCTCTGTAGCAATAAGTGCAGTCCTTCTCTCAAGTCTTTCAGTCCCGGCACGGTCTAACAGAGTGCGCACATTCCATGCGCCTATGAGTATTGGTATCATCTTCGGAATGATAACGATGATACTAAGGGAAGTTGTGACTTGCGCGTGAATTGGATTAAAGTGAGGAAGAGTTGCGCAGGGTCGTCAGCCTCACTCTCTCGTTCTGGCCCATCTATATCCAGTGGCAAGACATAATCAAGACGGCTGGAGATAAGTCAGGATGCAGTGGATGGCCATCAGTGTCTTACGTGTCTTACTGTGCCCTTGTTGCGCTCCACAACGCTTTGCTGTATCCGCCTTCCCGCCCGTTGAACCAAACTGGTGGTTTCCTCCGCGTGGTTTGCCGGATCCAGTCTTCGCATGCTTAGGTAGACAAGCCCTATTTCACCGAGAGTTTGAAACCCATCGGTATGCCTCATGTGGTTACTGCTGCATGCAAACAGCTACTCGTAGGGGCCACATGGGAGGGTCGGGTGCAGGTGCAAAACTAGTAGTTGTAGGTAGGTGCTATGTAGCTCCAGCCAGCATGTGATGATGAATTGCTTGGTGACATCATAAAGACAGTGCGTGGATCTATAGTGAGAACAAAGCTGCATTGACTGTAAGTGGTGACGTCACAATGAGGTATTGACTGGTTGCGCACTGGTTGAGCACTGGTTGAGCACTGGTTGCGCACTGGCTGAGCGTGTTACCAACGTAACTGCCTGGTATTATCGTTACAAAAAAGAAGCGTCGTGGTGTTGTCCTACCCAAGTGACGTCACAATGGTGGTTTGCGTCGCAGCTGGGTGGAAAGGTGCGCGCTGTGTGAGTTTCCAGAGCACAGGCGCCTGTTGTTCCTTAACAAGCTGTGTTGACTGCACTGTAGATGGTGACGTCACAGTGAAGTTTGGTGACTGGCTGCGCACTGGTTGCGCGTGTATCTAACGAATACGCGTGTTACTATCCACTATAAAAAGCAGCGTCGCGGAGTTGTCCTTTCCGAAGATCAAAGTTCTTTAACCCGGGTGACGTCACAATGGAGGTCTGCGTTGCAGCTGAATGAATGTGTGCGCGTTGCGTGAGTTTCTAGAGCACAGGCGCCTGTTGCCAGGACTTGATGAAAACAAGTTGTTATGGCTTGAAAGGACTCTTTACAGAGTCCAACGATCAAAAACCATACAAAAGTATGATGAAAATGATGATAACTCACTCAATGTTCTTCCGAAATGAAAATTGACACCTCCAGAGGATTCCAAGCTCCAAACTCTTGAAGGGTGTGTATTTTCGTCATCAGCTGAATCCCGGAAAGTAGTTTGTTGACCAGATTAACAAGAGCGCTACTAGCACACGTCCTGCTCCGATGATGTTTAGTTCGAAGAAGTATAATAAACTTAGCGTCCAACAATAACAAACATAAACAAAAATACGCTAAGTAGACGCACAAATAGTCCTTCGCAAGGATTTCAGCCTACTATGACGTCACTATAGATATCAACTTTAGTATTAGTATCGCGTACCAGTCAACAATCCTCAGTGTGACGTCACCATTTACAGTGCAGTCAACGCAGCTTTACTAAGGAACAAGGCGTACTAGTATAGACCGATTCAATTTCGATGACCTATTCACCTACCGCCGCTAGCGGCGCTATAACGGTCGCCATAACTGGGGGCCAACGGGAGCTTACAGAGAGCTATAGCTACCCAGCGAGTTGCACTTGCAGCTCAGCGGCCTGGCGTACCCATCGCGCTTAGTTAGCCGGGCGCAGCCGCTGCGCCGCGGCCGGCGACCGCAGGCTGGCGCCGCGCTAATATTGTGATTGTTTACTCACTGTGTGGAAAAGTCATTCAGCGGCCTTTAATGCCTTTCTTTTGGACAAATTGAGTGATTCAGACAATGATCTACTTTGAAAGCTTCAAAGGAAGGATCAGGAAAACACATTGTGCAGTTGTTGGGTGCACAAATAACAGGAAAAAAATGGAAATGGAAGCTGCACGGCAGAGTGTGAAATTCAGACACGGCTGACGCATGATAAATTAAGGCAAAATTAAAGACAATTAAGTGAAATACAACAACATAAAAATGCACAGATTTCGAAACAAACTAGTATGTCTACTAGATTCTCTATTTAATTAGGTTATCACTGTATATTCGTAAAATATGTTGTTCATCTTGGAAGACAGGTTTAGATCAAAGAATTTGATAATTCACCGATTTTTTGGGGGGGATTTTTTTTTAATCCTTGGTGTTCTACTTGCCAAAGTTAGAATCCACTTAATGGCTAGACTTTATTATTATGACAAACATTTTACGGCCTACGATACAGCTAAATAAATGTTTCAAGATGCGTTAGATTATTATATTGTTTTCACTTCTTCAATGTTCAGCACTGAATTGACCATAGGCCTATTCAATTTTGGCCTGGAACTCTGAATTTGACTTTTGATAAAGTGATACTTATAAATATTAAACCATGGATGGTGGCAAACATCTGTTTCATTATAATACTAAGAAAGTATTGATTTGAAAATCAGTTTTGTAGATTATAATAGCGTTAACATGATGTTATGCAAGGTTACTTAGACCTAAAACAGTAGAAGTTTCGGTTGTAGACATCAGGCGACGTAGTCGTAACTTAAGTTTAGGCATATACGGCCTAGAAACGCCTAGATTTATATTCCGTTTGGTTTACTCAGTTAGGCTTGCCTGAAGTTATCGACAACCGAAAATGATATAGGATGTAGGGTTCTAGAAGTCAACAGGTCTAAATCTAGTCTGGACTCTTGCCTAGATTTCTAGACAAGATCTAACGTTAGACAGATTCTACCCTGCTGGCCCGACACTCAAGAGTAAAGGCAAAAGCCTGCCCTAAAAAGGTTAAGTTAACTGATAGCTTGCAATATTGGGCCATATCTAGCTCAAGATTCTTATTCATTATTTGTATTCAATTTTATCAGTTAACTTGTCAACAGCCTAGGCTTATTAGCAAGACGTCTGCCTGCGCCTAGCAATAATTCTCCCCATCGGTTTTTATTCTCTTGCAAGTCTTACACAAATGTGAGTATACGGGGCTTACACGCGAGTACCCAAGTCATCGCCAAAGAAATAGAGTCTACAAACATTCACGGGTCGTACCGATATTTACCTTGAAATTCAAGTTTTGGCTACAGCCGTATGTCATCTACCCATTCGCTCATAGTCGGTATAAGTTGTTTAATTTTATTTATTCTTAATTAGCTAGCGAAAAAAAAAAAAGTGAAGACTCTAGTTGTCACAAATCCAGATGCGTCGATCGCTGCCAGCGCCAGAGATAGCTAGCTGGCCGGCTGGCGCCGGGTGGTAAAAGCACTCGCTGCCGGTGGCACCCTTGCCACGCACGCAGGGCGCTTGCCGACCCGGCCTGTTTGGCCCCCAGTTATGGCGTCGCCCTAAGAGGGCGCACTTCCATGAGCAGTTGCTTGAATCGGTCTATACGCTAGTATACTAATGATGCACAGGATAGAGTGCGTTAGTGGAGGCGTAGCGCACTCGAGGGTATTTACAATTGTGAAACATGCACTCGGCTTCGCCTCGTGCATGTTGCACTACATTGTAAATACCCAAGAGTGAGCTGCGTCTCCACTTACGCCACGAAATAATCCTGTGCATTATTTGTTTTATAAAATGGGTCGAAAACTAACAACATTTTTCACGTACTTTTGTGGATCAAGATGTCCGAAGATGTTCGTCCCAAACACGTCGCACTCGGAAAGTACTGTACCTGTACGTATAAGACAAGTATACGTACGCCGGGCCACACATGTTATGCACACAAGAAAGGCCGGCTGGCAGCCCGAACTAGAAGTTGTTTACAGGATTGACAGCGCGTATAGTAGCGCACGACCATAGAGCTGTATTTATACGTATAACAGAGCTCTATGCGCGCGACGCACTTGTAACAACTGATTGAGTGCGCACTGGTACTGCAGTGCAATGGTAGTAAAGTAATCAAAGCCCATGTGACTCATTTCAGCGCTTCCTATTGGCTACGTTCTTGAACCCATTTTATAAAAACATTCAACAAGTGCGCATCTTCAGCCAACAAACCTCGTTGTGACGTCATCCCCTTCAGTCATCGCAGCTAACTTTCAGCAACGCACACAAAGCACCCGTAAGCAGCCAGATTTGACGCAATTCATTATTGTGACGTCACAAGAGCTAAAGGACACGTCCATTTTTTTTCTCCTTTAGAACTTCCAGCTATAAATAGCCTTCGAGGCGATACACACGAATATCGAGTAGCACTGAATAGTGTTTGTGGGTCCGTGTTGTCAACCTCCTTGTGATGGGCCCGGGGCAACTGATCAATCAGGTGACTGATTTATCAGGCGAATGACAACAATCTGAGACAGCAGCAGCAACAGTAAAGCTCCAAATAAGATGAATCCTTCATGTCCACATCCTGAAGCTGACACAAAGTTATCAGGGCAAGCATCTTTTGATGTCTGTCATACAGGAAGGCGTCTCCGTGCTGCAACTAAACGTAGAAGGCCTAACCAAAGCCAAGATCAACGTTATTGAACAGTTACTTCAGACACATAAAGCAACAGTAGTTCTTCTACAGGAAACTCATGCTAAGGACAGCTCTTATCTCAATATCCCTGGTTTCACTCTGGCCGCACATACAGTAAGCGAAATTCATGGGATTGCAACTTTTGTCAAGAGTACTCACAGTTGGAAAGCATTGGTTTCATGTCCATCAGACTCACCAGTGGAGTGGACGGCAACGTTAGTTGAAGAGGTTACCATTATAAATATCTACAAGCCACCCTCATTTCGACTCCAGCCAAATACCCTTCCTATCTTCAGTGCTCCTTGCATCTATGCTGGAGATTTCAACAGTCACAGTACTTCATGGGGCTACTCATCCACTAATCCAGATGGTTTTGCACTAGAAGATTGGTCTTCAACAGCTGGTGTCCAATTACTGTTTGACCCAAAACAGCCAGACAGCTTCCACTCTATGCAGATGGAAAACAACGTCAAATCCTGACTTAGCCTTTGTCAACTTTCAAGGCCCATCACCTCACCGGATTATCTTAGACCCCTTTCCCAAGTCACAACACAGGCCATCACTGCTCATTCCAGTAAACCCAGTCCGACCAGTCACAACGAAGCCTGTTAAGCGTTGGAATTTCCGCAAGGCCGACTGGAAAAAATTCTCGAACTTGGTAGATGAAGCCGTATGCAATCTCCCTCCACCAACTCCCCGTTTCACCAACCAAGCCTACTCAGACTTCTGCAATATACTTATCAAGGCAGCAACGAATTCCATCCGGCGCGGTTTTCGTCGACACTACATCCCCACCTGGGACGAAGAATGTGATGCTATCTACAACCAGTTCTTGCGATCTGAACCTGGAGACTTGGCTTCCACCAAAGCCTCAGAACTGACTGATTGTCTAGACAGGAAGCGTCGTAAACGTTGGGAAGAAACCGTGCAAGAGATAGACTTCACTCATTCTAGCAGAGTTGCTTGGAAGACTCTCAAACGCCTCACTGGAAACAGTACCAAACCTAGAACATGTCATGTGTCAGCCAACTCCATCGCGGAACAACTTGTTAGCAATGGGCGATTCAAGGACTGTGACAAGGCCCACACTCGATCTGTGAAACAGGAGACTACCAACCTATGGCAGGCCCCGGGAGTGGATGGATGGTTGTCGGCCCCCTTCTCTCAGGAGGAGTTAGCTAATGCTTTAGGCCTACTTAGGAGTGGAAAGGCCCAAGGTCCGGACAACATCCCACCGGAATTCCTTATTCATTGCGGGGTCAAATGTCAGAAGTGGTTAACAGATTTCTATTCTTGCTGTTTCACCAACCAAGTCATCCCTAAGATATGGAGAAAAGCCACTGTAATTGCTCTCCCAAAACCAAACAAACCAGTTGATGACCCCAAGAGCTACAGATCAATCTCCCTTCTCTGTGTCCCTTACAAGCTTCTGGAACGTCTCCTTCTGGCGAGGATAGAACCTGTGGTTGACCCACAATTACCAGATGAACAAGAGGGCTTCCGCCATGGTCGGAGTACAGTCCACCAAATTGTCAAGCTGACCAATGACATCGAAGACAGATTTGAGAAGAATCACAAAGCTGGCGCCATCTTTGTCGACCCCACTGCAGCCTACGACACTGTGTGGCGCCAGGGTCTGACTCTGAAATTATTAAAGACAATCCCTGATCGCCACATGGTGAGGTTCCTCTGCAACATTCTAGCCAACAGGCGGTTCGTTCTGAAGACTAGTGATGGACAGTCCAGCAGACCACGCCAACTGCGGAATGGAGTTCCTCAAGGCTCTGTACTATCCCCCTTGCTCTTCAACATATACATCAGTGACATCCCCTTCACAACCTCACGACAGTATGGCTATGCAGATGACCTTGCCCTTCTTCACTCTGACAGAGCCTGGTCAAATGTAGAGAATACCCTCACTGCAGATATGTCGCAAATCGCGACGTACTTCAGGATCTGGAGACTCAAGATTAGCATGTCCAAGACAACGGTAACAGCCTTCCACCTGAACACCAAGGAGGCTAATCGGCAACTCAGTGTCATTCTTGATGGAACACCTCTTCCATACAATGCTACACCAACCTACCTTTGAGTGAAGTTGGATAGGCAGCTGACCTACAAGGAACAACTCAAGGCCATGAGTGCAAAAGTGTCTTCGAGGAACAACCTCCTTCACCGACTTGCAGGCTCAAAATGGGGTGTCAGTGCAACCACTCTCCGCACTAGTGCGCTAGCACTGGTATACAGTGCCGCGGAATACGCCTTCCCTGCGTGGTGTAGGAGCTCTCACACCAAGAAACTTGACTCAGTTCTGAATGACACCATGAGATTAATAACAGGATGTCTCCGGCCTACACCAACAGAATTCCTACCTGTTCTCTCAGGCATCGCTCCTGCCCCCATGCGCCGAGAACATCACACACATAGGCTGGTAACCAAGGCCTCTAGCAACCCGGACGACCTCCTCCACGACGTAGTTGAGGGCTCTGTAACTCTGGGTCAGCGGCGTCAGCGACTGAGGTCTCGCCGCCCTTTCTCCCGCCATGCAGCAACGCTGAGAGGATCAGACATGGAGAACAAGCTGGGAAGACACCCAACGACCTGCCCAACTCGTTGTCACGCCCGATACATCTGTCCCCCCAGGAGCAAACCTCCCAAGGAGTGAGTGTGTGTCTCTAAATCGGATTCGAACGGGAGTTGGGCGTTTCAATGCAGCCATGCATTGTTGGGGGCTACGCCCGTCAGCAGCTTGCCAGTGTGGTGCACCAGAACAGACTGCTCAACACATCTTGAGTGAGTGCCCTGATCTCCGACCTCCTGACAACATGGACCTGACACACCCTACTCCACAGACTGTAACTTGGCTATAACAATTGAAGGACATTACTTAGATGCTGCTGCCTCATAAGCAAGAAGAAGTCTGGACGCATTCCATCACAAGCAGGTTAGTTTTGAAATCCGTCCGACCAGGAGCAGACGTATACCCTTGTGTGTATGTTCTGCTTCAGAAACGGATTTTTTAATCTAACATCACATCGCATCCTGGTCGCTGATGAAGAATGCGATGACTAACCTGTTTGGTGTCTTGTTTCTAAAACATGCGCTTAATTTCCTCGCCAGGATAAAGCGTTTTAATGCCATTCTAGGATTTAATCTCATTCACTTCTGTTCGTTATTGATCAGTGACTACCAGGAAAGGCTGGTTGACTATCAGGTAAAGTCTGATTGACTATCAGGAAAAGTCTGATTGACTATGGGAAAGACCGTTGACTATCAGGAAAGTCTGATACAGTTTTCCATCACGGACAAGGCACAACTACTGGCTGGGATGTCTCTATGGGGGCCGGAGGTGTGAGTTTGCGTCAGTGAAAGACAAGATGAGGTGGGTCTCTGAACCGTTTATCTTCGTGATAGTAAATCGGAGCATGACGTTGGCAATGTAAGTCCATTGAAAAGCTATCAGGGATTCATATTTGTCATGTTTTTTAACACTGATTTCATCCTTTCATCTTTGGCTCTTCGTGGAGGGAACCAGTCCATGGATGCGTCGTTGCTACGCCAAACGCGCCGTGTCACGACATGGTAGGTTACATTGTCCATGTGAAAGTCCTACTGATAATCTCATCAGCCCTTTTACATCAAATTTATGTCTATAATTATGCAAGACATTCACAAAAAGTGAGTTTCCACTGCACAGGAAGCAAGAGGGTAGTAACCCCTCAGCCCGTCATTACGTCAGTGGCACGAGTGTAATAAAGCATAACATAGAGGGAGAGGGTGACTCACACCAAGTGGAGACCGCTACCAGGAGCGAGGGTCATAAACCTGCCAAATGTCCACCAGTGGGAGGACAGCCCAGAAGAGGCATAGGTTAAGAAATTGATAGTCACACCCAGCTGCAGTGGTCAGCTAACGTCAGAGGAATATCCTCCTTCTTTGGAAATCATGTTCAAAAACAATTCTTTGAAATTAAGGAAAAGTCACTCACCGGGGGGGTGTCCAGTCTGACCAATTGGTAGAAAGTTTTCTGAACCATCTAACCCCCTCCTCCAATGAGATAACTTGTTTAATAAATTAATATACAGTGATTGGTCCTACATAGACAAGTGTAGTTAACAAGGAAATTTTGGAGAACAAAACCGGGATGCAAAACCCAAAATTCTTCAGACCAGAGCACAAAATTGTTTGTGAAATCACTACGTTTGTATCCAGTTCGTCGGGAGGGTTCGGTGTACATCAGTGTCGCCGACATAGTGGTCTACCCTTTGGTAGATGGATTTGGAACAAGGAGAAAGAGGTTGTGGTGGCAAAAGGCCACATTCAGTGTACGTTTGAGAGTCTGAGCACTTGAGAAATCTCTCATCAACCCGAGGAGGTTGCGGCAGGGGCCAGGGAGAAAGTAACTTGCACAGAAAGGGGGTGAAATGCCAACGGAAGTTGTAAGTTGACCAAACTTTCTCATTGTAATTTTCACGTAATTATTTAATCCTCCATAAGATGAAGAATCAAGATATAATATTTCTATGTCATTATTGCCTCACAGTATTTCGTTACATGCATCAGTGTAAGAGTGAGGGAATGTTTAATAGTTTAGCCAGTACTACTACAAGCCATTTCAGAATACTGAGCTAAAAGACCATAAAGATTTATGGCACCAGTGGCCTAGGGCCATAACTGGGAACACAGTTTCCATGACAGTTAATCCTCGCTGGCTGACCCAGCGTTGACAGATTTGTTGATGTAAATATACAAGCCGATAACCTGTCTTAAATTCATGAAATGTAGGTGTTTCATTCATGAAGGAACAATTTCATTGAGCAATTGTATAATAGTGTTTCGTTAAGATTATTGAACTTATGAGTGTATGTCACTCATTGTAATTGACAGGGCGGTTAATGTCGGAGCAAGGATCCGAGTTTAAGGTGGGAGCAAGGAGTTTTAGGCTGGAGTAAGCTCCAACTGTGTTGGACTGCAGAGTCTACTAGAGAGGGATCGAGGGGACTCCGTCTAGAGGGGAATCAAGTTTGATGAAACTTAGACCCATGGGCGAGGACAGATGATCTCATCCCGAGAACAAGAACCAACTGGCTTTAGCGATAATGTTAACTAAATGTGTCTCTTAAATGGACAACGATTTTGTCAGTGTTTGATTGTTAATCACCATTTTTATTTCTATGCTGTGAATTCATTTCAAAATTCAGAACAATAAACCACGCAATTATTGAACTGAAGAAGCATTTGTTTCGCCTACTTTGTAAACTCTCAGAAGAGAAAGCCTTTGATCCAGTTACGGGGCGGTGCGGCGGCAGCGCCCTGTGACACGCACATACACACTGCGCGGTTACCATGCACTGTGGCAGCAACTACCAGTCTGGACGCATTCCATCACAAGCAGGTTAGTTTTGAAATCCGTCCGACCAGGAGCAGACGTATACCCTTGTGTGTATGTTGTGCTTCAGAAACGGATTTTTTAATCTAACATCACATCGCATCCTGGTCGCTGATGAAGAATGCGATGACTAACCTGTTTGGTGTCTTGTTTCTAAAACATGCGCTTAATTTCCTCGCCAGGATAAAGCGTTTTAATGCCATTTTAGGTTTTAATCTCATATATATAGATATATATATAATATAATCAAGATTATTTCATTAGACGGACAAGGCACAACTACTGGCTGGGATGTCTCTATGGGGGCCGGAGGTGTGAGTTTGCGTCAGTGAAAGACAAGATGAGGTGGGTCTCTGAACCGTTTATCTTCGTGATAGTAAATCGGAGCATGACGTTGGCAATGTAAGTCCATTGAAAAGCTATCAGGGATTCATATTTGTCATGTTTTTTAACACTGATTTCATCATTTCATCTTTGGCTCTTCGTGGAGGGAACCAGTCCATGGATGCGTCGTTGCTACGCCAAACGCGCACATACACACTGCGCGGTTACCATGCACTGTGGCAGCAACTACCAGTCTAGACGCATTCCATCACAAGCAGGTTAGTTTTGAAATCCGTCCGACCAGGAGCAGACGTATACCCTTGTGTGTATGTTGTGCTTCAGAAACGGATTTTTAATCTAACATCACATCGCATCCTGGTCGCTGATGAAGAATGCGATGACTTACCTGTTTGGTGTCTTGTCTCTAAAACATGCGCTTAATTTCCTCGCCAGGATAAAGCGTTTTAATGCCATTTTAGGTTTTAATCTCATAATATAATCAAGATTATTTCATTAGAGGTTTCTGACTTTCTCAAAAGACAATCAGAAAAAAAAAAGTTGGAATTTTGAATCCTCATCTCAACTGAAACTGTATCATCTGTTCAAGTATATAGTTTATCTACTTATTGTTTTTTTTTTATTTTTTGGCTTAAAAAACAGGTAGAGACGTGCATGATAATCGTCATCATCAATAAGTCACTTTCTTAGCCATTCCATAGCAGCCTGCTTTGGAAGATTATTGTTATAGTTCTGTGGTTGAAAATCAGATTGTAGAAAATCCACATGCATGCCCTGGCTGGTGCCACGTTTTCAGAAGTGTGGGGGGGGGGGGGGGCAATTCCGGGCTTCATTGTACGCCCGACGCGTCGGGTGCAAAATAATAATAATAATAAAAAATGTGGAGGGAGGGCGACTGGGTACCCCCCCCCCCCCTTGATTTATTTCTCACATCAAATAAAATCCGACAAGTTATATACGAATTATTGTAAAATGTTATTATAGCAGTTATTTTCATTTTATATTGGAAAGGGTGAAAAAAAATAGCCTCAACACTTGTCTATTTATTTAGCAGCGCTATAATTAAAGTGAAAACTAAGTTTCGGTAAGTGCTGGAGAACCCGTCTAGCACCATTTCATTTTTGCTTGCAATATATCGAAAGAGTTCACTAAGAAACTTACCTGGCTGACGCGGTTTGCCGGAATGATGAGTCGATTTGGAGTATTTTGAGAAAAATAATAATAGTAGGAAAACCGACTTTTATTCCAGAAGGCTCCAGACTAACTCGGTCTCGGGAAAAATTCGACCCTACTTCAGACAATTCACACGCAGTAAGTGATCACCACATTCTATATGGCCACTGCAAAGTACCAAATGAGGCCTAACTGAATGGACAGTTAACGAATCATAACTTATTGTTAAAGAGAGCCTCGCAACCACACTCCTATCAGGTACCATATTCGAGAACTGAATCGCATCGCCATTCGTTCTTCCCAAGAACTGTAAGGAACTGGAATTCCCTGTCGTCAGAAATTGTTTCAGCGCCATCTGTGGGATCATATCGAAACCGTCTAACGGTTTATCACAGTGGCTAGTATTTTCGTCAAATTTTCTATGTGCTTGTAAATATCTGTAAATAAATTGTATTATAATGTAAATAGCACCAGTCTGCAAGAATCTTCAGTCTATTGAAGGAGGCAGACTTAAAGTGAAAACTAAGTTCTGGTAAGGGCCTGAGAACCCGTCTGACACCATTTCATATTTGCTTGCAATATATCGAAAGAGTCTACAAAGAAACTTACCTGGCTGACGCGGTTTGCCGGAATGATGAGTCGTTTTGGAGTATTTTGAGAAAAATAATAAAAGTCGGTAGACCGACTTTTATTCCAGAAGGCTCCAGACTAACTCGGTCTCAGGGAAAACTCGACCCTATTTCAGACAATTTACACACAGTTCGTGATCGCCATGTTCATCAGTAGGTCCTACTCTATACTACGGGTACCAAACAAGGCCTTGATGAGCAGACAGGAAAGTGCGTGCTAATCCTGTACAAAACAAATGGACAGCGCGCGGTCCTCAAGCCTAAATACGCACATCACCTCAGTTGCTGAGACGCGCGGTCTTTGAAGTTTTTGTTGTTGTTTATCAAGCGTCTTTGATTGCTTTTAGAGGTGCTTGAGGCGCACACTAATTTTGCATGCGCGCCAAAGAGGTTTTTGATGCGCGCGTTGTAACAACTCGGACCATTACTGCGAGTAGCCAGAACGCTACAATGTAGTTTATACAGGCCGCTCCCATATGCATAGTACAACGCTGTACAATCCAGAGGGACAACCAATACAACTCATCCCGCCGCCAAGCACAGCGAGACCGAGTTATCCCCGAGTCCGAGTCTAGCCTGACCCCGTTCGGGTAAGTTCTGAGACTGAACGTTTTTAGTTAATATTTCCCATTTTCGTCGTTACCCATCGAATATCTTGTTATAACAGCGTTATTCCGCACATTTCCTAGGCACACGTTCACATTTTGGAGCAAAATTTGACAACTTTTGCAGGCGTACCAGAACTTTCTTTGGGCTTTAACCAGAAGAAGAAGAAGAAGACAGGAAAGTGCGTGCTAACGTAATCCTGTACAAAACACTTGAAACAAAAATGACAGCGCGCGGTCCTCAGTTGCTGAGACGCGCGGTCTTTGGAGTTTTTGTTGTTGTTTATCAAGGGCCTTTGATTGTTTTAGAGGTGCTTGATAGGCGCACACTAATTTTGCTTGCGCGCAAAAGAGGTTTTTGATGCGCGCGTTGTAGCAACTCGGACCATTACTGCGAGTAGCCAGAACACGAAGCGCTAGTTTATACAGGCGGCTCCCATAGGAACACTGTACAATCAGAGGGACAACCATTACAACTCATCCCGCCGTCAAAGCGAAGCTGAGTTATCCCCGAGTCCGAGTTTAGCCTGACTACGTTCGGGTAAGTTCTGAGACTGAACCATTTTGGTTAATATTTCGCATTTTCGTCGTTACCCATCGAATATCTTGTAATAACATCGTTATCCTGCACATTTCCTAAGCATACGTTCACATTTGGGAGCGAAATTTGACAACTTTTGCAGGCCTACCAGAACTTTGTTTGGGCTTTAAACACTGGACAGTTGTGTCTTGCTCCAAGTTCGAACAGAATGTAGGTAATCCACAGTATTGTTCTACAAATCTTGTCGCAGAGGGCAGCAAACTACTGAAGAAATGAATCTTGCTATACCAGTATCCCGAGGACATTCCGCAGTTGTCAAAATCTGTTCTCTGTGACAGCCTTGTGGGGGAATATGAACATGGAGGAAATCTAGGAATTGTTGACGGAAATAGGCAATTATTTTCGTAAGTATGAATGATTGCGCCTTTAAATAATAGTCTTCTGTTAGCAGCTTCGTGATTTCTTAAGTTAGGATTGGCAACGGGTGTTGATGGATCACCGCAAAATCGATTGGACGTCACTCCCTCAGTCCCATACGTTTCAATATTTGTCACTTTTGAGTATGAGTTATACGCTGTAGACTAGACTAGACTAGACCGGTTTGCTATCGAACAAACTTTATGGGGTAAATTTATCCTATTCTTATGGCCTGAAGTAGAAGTTAGAACATTTTTCTCAGCTGCAGTGGAGGTCCATGGCATGCACTCGCAGTAGACCTATGTAGACTAGTCTAGACTAGGTCTATGTGAATCTAGCCCGACCAGACCCCGTGCGCTAAGCTAGCACGGGGTCTGACGGTGTGTGATACACATATCTACGGAACACCTAACTGCGACAGCCGCCACAGTGTGGCGGCTGCGCCGTGGTCCCATTCAAGATCTTAATGTTGAACAAACGGGTGCCTTTGCGGCGCTATATTTCCTTAATTTTTCAACAGAAACTACTAGGAATACTCACATGGGTCGATGAAACCTAAATGACTATCATCGGCGACTGTTTGATGCATTTCATTGCTTTTGATGCACAAAATGATGTCTTATAAGCAGCTCACCGATGTTCACAGAATTCACAATCACTTGCACAAGCGCACAGAATACGGTAAGCACTATTTGGGCACCCGTCCCGCTTCATCATGAATATTCATCAGGCAGTAAGATACTGTACTAGTAAATGGCAGAACGCTGGATACGTGCAAAACGTATGGCCGGGAAATGTACAAATCTCGAAAAATTGCATCAACGGGGAATGTTAAAACGTCTCGCCGCGAGGTGGAAAAATGTTCAGTTTTGCCGAGAAATGTAAAAACGCCGCCGGGAAATGAAAAAAGTATGTATTTTCACGATATTACGAATACATGTAGATGATGAATATTCATGATGAAGCGGGACGGGTGCCCAGATAGTGCTTACCACAGAATACTTGCACTGTATTGCTAGCCTTTTGTCAAGGCCCTCTCGCTGTAACTGAAGAGCGAACGGACGAGCGAAGCTAGTCCATCCGAGCGCACAGCGCTACCCCACTCGACTGGCTCTCCACACCATACAGCGAGAGGGCCTTGACAAAAGGCTACGTATCACTTGCTACAGACGTAAATATTCATAAATGAATGATACACGCCAAAAAAAAAAAAAAATGAAATAACAACAACAACATGCTGCTGGCATTTTTTTCCGTACCCTTAATACGCCGAAGAAATTTGTTCCAGTAATGCTGCTTGAATCGCTTACAAAATAATAATAATAATGATAATAATGTCTTGATCATGCACACTGAGTTCATGAATATTCATTTACAATTGTATTATGTACATCGACGATGCGGCCGATGGGGAAAAAAAAACAAGGAAAAACTGAAACCCCACCTCTTCCTCTATCTCACTGAATATGGCATCCATGTTGCTGTGATTCAAATCACAATTCTATTATAAACTAGACTGTTAGTAGTTGTAACTAAGCCAGCCGTGTAATTGTATACAAAATGATACAGTACTGTACTACAGTATTGCAAACGTTGAAAACGAACTGTTTGATGCATATTCATTTCACCTTGTAATTATGCACTGAGTAATTATGCATTATTCATATCCTTGAGCTTCCCTACCGATGACGTCATTATTTACGCATGCGTAGATGCGTACAAATGGATACACGTTCAAAATGGCAGCAAGGGGCAGGTCGCTTACTCGTAAAAAATGTGGAAAATTTTGCAGTTTCCAGATGAATTGGTGAGAAGAACCAAGCCAATGAAGTAATCTATACTTTAATTCTGATCGTTACTGTGTTCATTATCGAAATTTAGTTATTGTTTATTTGTGAAGTCGCCGCATGTGGCAATAGGGGAGCTCACATAAGCGAAACTGCGGGGAAGCCGCCAGGACCGCGCCAGGCGGCGCGGTCTCCGGGGCTACGGAACACCATACACATATCCGAATCCGGTCAAAACGTCCCCGGGTCAAAACGTCCCCGCCGTGTTCCAACCAAAACGTCCCCGGGTCGCGTACCAGAACGTCCCCGCTTTTGTCCGCACGCGCTATCTCTGCACTCAGATGGGTCAAATGCGTGCCACACATTCATAAAGAAAATACACTCTGGCGCATTGTCGCTAGTGTACTTTCGCACCTGTTTGTCGAATGACCTCCAAACATGCACAAACTCACCCTAGTTATCCAGTAACCTAAATACTTGCATCTGAGTGAGATTCGAGTCCAGTAGAAATGGAATTTTCACCATTTTTTTTTTTGTCACTTATCTACTTATGGGAATCTTGATCGCAACTACTCGCTCGGCGATCACTGCGTTGCATCGAATTCGCGTTGCATAGGAGCAGACAGCGCGCACGGCAGCACAGCTAGCTAGCAGCGAGCCACCTAACCTGTTAAATGCTGCTCTAAATAACAAAATTTCTTCACATTTACCGTTATGAATTGATAAGTGATACTTAGATTTTATTAAAAAAATATTTATGACAGAGAACATTTTGACCCGAGGACGTTTTGGTGCCAGCTGGGCCCGGGGACGTTTTGGTCGTACCCGAGGACGTTTTGGTCGTACCCGAGGACGTTTTGGCTCGGGGACGTTTTGACGTGGGGACGTTATGACCGGTAAGCCACATATCTACTAAACCCTCGAACACGGCCACACAACAACAAAACTATTGAAAATTTCTACATTCTTTTCACAAATTTTACGAATCACTCACGTGAATTGAGATACTTAGACTATGAGTATGGTATTTCAGTCCATAGTGAGCCCTCACGCAACATACACTGAGCAAAAAGTCCAATCTTAACCCGGAATGCTGTGATCATCGCGGGGCCATTCAAAATAAACCTTTCCCAGCTTTGAACGATGCAAATTGGGCTGCTAGAGTTTGTACGCCCGCAAAGTCGACAGCGCCCTCTTTGCCCAGTGCTGCGCCGACATTTCGAATCATTTTTGCAATTTCTATGATTTCTGCGGCGTACAGGATTAAAAAAAGGTGCAATTTTTGATAAGTTATAAAATGAGTATATCAATATCAATACCTGAAAACGGTAGCTAAATAGATAAAGTTTTCACCTTATGTAGACTTAGTAACAAATATGGTGCAGTAAATTCAAAATCGCGTCGGCGCCCCGGAATACAGAGATTACGTGTAACGGAGTGTCCACACCGTACAGCCCTATCGCGACTTACACTTGTGTACAGCGACAGGGCTGTGTATAGTTAATGTGAATCGGGCAAGGGCTGACACAGAGTGACAGACATGCAGGTTTTAGGTTCAAACTCCCAAACAATGTGAAAGTCGGGTTTTTTTTTTTTGTTTTTTTTTTTTGCTCTCCAATTCTGGGATCAAAACTAGGGTCTAGTTTTAGGCAAAACGTTTGGGTTAGTCTAGCCCGACCAGCTACCATACACTGTTAGTACGCTGTATAGAACAGCAACTGGGCTGTGTATAATTAGGGTTAGACTAACTGCGACCAGCCCCAACACGCAGTAACTGTGTACACAGAGCGTCCCGGGGTTAGGTTTAGACTACAATTGTATACACAGCCCAGTCGCCGCTGTACATACAATTGTACGTAGCGCGACAGGGCTGTACCAGCGAAGCTCCAAACACGAAGAGGGTCCAACGATCGCATGCGATCGGATTGAATTTTGATACTTAAGATCATTTTTTTGTCACTTCAAACTCATCTGACGAACAAAATGATAATGAGGCTTCATATCTATGCTATGAATATTGAAATTTAGATTTAATAACTTACCTAAAATGATGGTTATATGCAGCATGTGTGAACGGTTCACGAACGGTACATCGTCTTTCACGCCAGGCCATTTCCAATATCCGGGAGGTCACATGATCTGAATGCCCTTTCAAAAGGTCGCGCTGTCGACCGTGCTGCTACACCAACACTCAAGCAGCGCATCGCACGCACGCAAAAGATTTCCGCAGAGATCAAGGCGCCATTTTGAATTCTGCAACGATGAACCCCGACGGTGTTAGGGAATCCGCCAGAAAGTATCATTTTTTGGTTCCACGGACTTATCACGAGGGCTCTCAATGGACTTACGAACCTTCTGTAATACAAGCATGCACTTAACGTGAGTAACGTTTGGTAACGTGTACATTGTTTATGAAGAACGTATAAATTTTCATAAGTTTTGTAGTTGTGTTGTGGTTCCCCACTTTGAAGGTGCCCGCTCGCTGGTCAGACGCTGTATTCGCGTAGCGTATTAACAGCGTCTGGTCGGGCTAGGGTTAGAGCTAGCCCGACCAGATGCTGTAATAGACTAGAGCCTGGTAGAGAGGTCTAGTCTAGTCGAAGGCAAAGGCCTTACATCTGAACAAAGCTTGTTAGGATGCTACAATCAATGACAATGTGATTAGATCTCGAAAGAAGACCATCCCGCTGTCCAACTCGGGTGACCTCACTTCGTTCGCCCCCAGTCTGCTTACCACGGCAGCAAACAGCAAGAGGCTATCTGAGTGAGGGCCTTGTCAACATGGTCAAAGAAGGCTAGTGACAGTGTGTATTAAATGTGACCCGCTACAACAAAAGGATCCAAGTCGCTGGCGGCTGAGCCGAGAAAACCGAGTTTGAAGTCACATCATCAAAATTGGTCAAAACAATCGGATTTCTGTTTTTGTCATAATTTTGTAGTCTAATGTTTTGTTTATCATCTGGCAAAATTTCGAAGCTAAATGATCAAAGGAAAGGTAAGAAATCAGCCTTTTTTCTGGGCCATGATTTTCGGACTTTCAACATAACAGAAACGTGTCCGAAGATTTGGATTTAGCTCCGTACCAAGACTGCGCCCCTAGCAACGAGCGAGTGATTTTATTGGTCAGGGCGTGGCACCCTGATTACTGATTGGTCGTGCGGAGACCGCTGGTGCTAACAGCTTGAATGAGCATCGCGGAGATCGTTAGGAGCATACCTCTATTGTTAAGCGGTGAAAATTGTCTCGCCCACCCTTGATCACGATAGCGTCGGAAGGAAAACTTTGAAGACATTTATCTCAAAACTCTAATTTCAAAACCACTTAACATGTGCTAATAAAACCATCGATATCTCCGCAACCCAATACTCTTATGAGTTTTGTTATATGGCCATTTTTACAATCAGTGGTGTAAAACACAGTTTTGGCACTAATTGGTGTATAACTTTCTTATACACTGACAGATATGCATTATTTTTTCTCATAAACTTACCACCCACAGTGTCTACCTTGGGTACCTTAATGAACTTTCCTCTCTTTTTCTTTCAGATGTGGCATGCACTTACATGCTTGAAATCCAACACTTTTGGTGTATGCACTCTGACATGGTTTTTTTGTCAGACCTAGCATATTAAATTGTTTATTCCTTTTCATTATTTTTGTTGTTGTGGTGATAGACAGGTATCCAAACTTAAGAACTATTATGTTTACCAGGTTCTGCTTTGTCTTCTTTAAAGACTGAAATTGTCCAAACTTTATGTTTCGGAGGTGACATTTTCCGTTAACAATTAACCCCTCTTTTGAGTTAGCTCTTGCTCACAATTATAAAATTCAACTTTGCTAATTTCCATCAAAACAGAATAGTAATCAATCTGACTTAACTTCGATCCAAAGATTATTTGATTCAAATAGCTTATCATTTTTTGGTGAGTGTTTATAAATTTATGCAACTTTTCCGTTAACTTTTCTGTCACCTCCGAGACAACAGATTTATGTATTTGATTTTTTTATTCTTGACATCAGTTATACATTACATTTACAAATATGTAACATATCCCCTCACATTATCTCTGAAGGAAGGTAGTAGAAATATAGCCTGTTGTTTTCATTTCGGAGCAATTTACAATTTTCCGTTAACACTTGTCACCTCCGAAACAATCGTCACCTCCGAAACAACAAGCGTATTATATTTGATAATTTATCGAAGACAAAGCAATTTTGTTTGATTCTGTCCAATTGACAGGAATCTCTTTTGGATGAAAATAGTAATATGGCAACAGGAAGTGAGAATTTTGTAGAGATTAATAAAAGATCTAATAAAAACTAAGAATTACTGTTTCGGAGGTGACAAAACACTGTTAACAAGAGTTTTTGCTCATTTCTATTGAAGAGAAACCATATCATGTACACCAGTGGTTTCATTTATTTTAGTAACATAAGTCTCAAAGTGGAGAAATCAACTAACACACTCTCACTCTTATTTTTATTACTATACTGTACGTTTTAGGGCAAATTTACATTTTTTCACTTTTTTAACAAAGAGAATGCACAAAATACACCCATCTGTTGTATATATAATATTGTAATCAAGATCAATTCTCCTGCTTTAATTAAGTAAACATATAGATGCTTTCATCTTAGAAGCTTGATTTCCAATTTAAGCAATTTAGTTGTGAAGATTTACCAATCAAAGCTTTCCATGTAGGTTGCTTTTTCTTGTGTTTCGGAGGTGACTTTGTTTGTTAACACCATATTGTTATGTGATAGTGAAAGGCAAGACTTCAGTTCCTTTTCACTATCTATTAACATTTTCAAATACATTTAATATCTACAAAATCATTACAATAGAAGTGACTTTTGTATACCTAGCTCACCAGAATTCCCTTGATACCAAAGTGATACATGTGGCAGTTCATGCATGCCCTACATGTAGTCCACAATCTTAAAAAAATCATAAAATAATCAAACTCCACAAAAAGTCCACATGCCTATAGCTGGTGCACAACTTGTTCTTGAATTCTTAGTTGTTGTTTTTCCATGTACAACGTGGTAATCATAAACAAAATTATGTGATTTTTTTTTTTAATATACCATGACAATAATTATTACATTTTCTAAGTTGAACCAACTGTTTCTGACATTGTATTTTTTAAGATTATTGAAGTTATCTGACAACTAAAGTGAACAGAGGAACAAGTCCCCAGGACTGGAAAGGGAAAGATCCAAAAACAAGATTTGTAGTTCTATCTCAATATAATTTTGATGACGTGTTTACCTTGTTTTGTTATTATGTTTTTATCTTAGAATTTGGCTTTAAGTACTGGAATTTCAAGGAAAAGAAAATGGTTTCTTGAAGGACAAGTCCACCTTCATATATACATGTGGATTGAGTGAATGCAACAACATTAGTAGAACACATCATTGAAAGTTTGGGAAATTGGACAATCCATTCAAAAGTTATGTTTTTTAAAAAAATATCTATGCAATCACTGCTGGATGAGACGACTACGACAATGTATGATGTCACATGCATACAACGATATAAAGAAAATATAAGTGAATTTCACAAAACTTTACTTTTTGAAAAAAGTGCACATTTCTTCAACTTGCTACTGGTGTATGTTAGGGCAATATTATTCACCCTGCCTTCCAAAAGAGAGAAGTCAAGTGTTCTTTTGTTATGCAAGAAAAGTGAAAATATGTTGAATTTTCTTGATACTTTTCTATATCCTTGTACATGTGTGACACCACAAGCTATAGAAGTCTTCTCATTCAGCTTTGACTGAGCAGAAACTTCAAAAATTCATAACTCTGGAACGGATTGCCTTATTTTCCTTAAACTCTCACTGATGTGTTTTACTAATATTGCTGCATTTACTCAACCCTCGTGTCTATTGAGGTGAACTTGTCCTTGTTTGGTCCCTTTATAGGGTTATTTGAGACCAGTTTGTGTCCGGGACCTTCTGTGAAGTTGATGGGTAAAATTACTGAACTAAAAAAAAATTTCCCCATAAGTTCACACAAAAGCATTATGCTGCTCTCTTCAGCTGGGAAACACAAACTGTTGTCTTAACCAAACTGTAAAAACTTGCTAAAGATTAGTATGAATTACAATCCAAAACAAAATATGAGCTGGTATCCACTATCATGAAAGGGAATAACTAAACAAAATAACAAGTAAGAACTGAAAGAAAGAGCTTATATTTGAAAATTAAAGCCATGAGGAAAGACATGAATGTTCACAATTGTATTAGTTAACACCTGAGAAGTTGGGTTGTCTCTGTGTTGTGTCACCTCCAAAACAATAAAATGATTTTTTTCTTATCTTATACTTTTTACTCTCAAAAGTGACTAATATATGATTTGCTGGTAATTTTCAAGCAATTCAGAAAGATACATAAAATATATTTTAGTAATGTCAACAGTTTAAATGAATCTGGTATATAGAAAAATTATCCCAGATGAACCAAACACCTTTCACCAGTATTATAACATTTGTATGGTGGCTATCAAGAATGATGAAGAATTCATGAACATCCTTGAATTAATCTATTTATAATACTATGTGCAAACAAAAACATAATACAAGTCAAATAAGAATTTTTGCTTTTGGCATTCATAACCTATGTCCCCACCAAAAAATTACAATGGTACCCTCCGCAACGATAACTTTAAAGATAGTGAATCAATCTAAAATACAATTTGAGGGATTGAAACTATAACTCATTGCCCACACCTTACAGAAAACCCCATTCAATTTGCTTCAGAGGTCAAAGACAAATGAGGATTTTTGTAGAGCATGTCAGGAATCCCTTCCCTCCAAGTTCTGTATATGGTGTTTACACATTAATATGCAGTTCCAAGAGCATCCAAGTGCTAAACTTGGAAGAATCAGACTCCTGACATCCTTTATAACAATCCACATTTCTTTGAGACCACTTAACCAAATTGACTGGGGCTTTCTGCAAAATAGAGCTAAGATGTTATAATTTAAGACCCCAAAGTAGATTTTAGCTGATTTAATCATATTGGGTGCTATCAATGCAAAAGTCTAATTGGATTTTTTTTTTTTTTGGGGGGGGGGCATACTATATGAATACTTGAACACAATGTTAACATTGAATGTCACCTCCGAAACAAAGTTATTCTTCCCTGGTGTTGTGGAAAAAAATGTTCTGAGAGCAATGACACATTACTAAAATGATCTTACACACTCATGATGGAATGCCATGTTTCTTCAGATTACAATATCTAGCTTTAAATATGTCCGTCATATTCTTACTGTAAATGAATATTTCAACACAATGTTAACATTGAATGTCACCTCCGAAACGAAGTGATTCTTCCCTGGTGTTGTGGAATAAAATGTTCTGAGAGCAAAGAAACATTACTAAAATGATCTCACACCCTCATCTCAATTTAAGGTAGAAAATGGACTGCCACATTTCTTCAGATTACACTATTTAGCTTACAACCTTCGTCCAAATGGAAGGCAAACTACCGGTGCCCATGCTAATTAATGAAGTGTAAAAAAACACTTGTTCTGTGTGGTTTATCTGCTTGAAACAGGAGTTAATTTCTTGTTCTCGAGTTATAATTATTAAAAACATTGATAAAAAGAAGAAGTTTTGTGTTATTGTCACTTATTCTCAAAAAAACTGAGTGTTAATATTAATGTCACCTCCGAAACATTCTATTATGTTAACTGTCACCTCCGAAATATCCATGTGTGAAAAATCCAAGATTTAAAGAAATGATTGGAATTTCATTTAACCTACATAGGAAGGTAGCCCTTCTTAAAGACTTGTTATAGTATAGAGTTTGACCTGGCTTGCTCTCCATTAAATGGGCATTTCCACGGTAACTCACGTTACATTTTGAACTCAAAATTAGGTTGTTGAGATCAATATCTTTAAAACCTAATAAGTGATATGAGTTACTATATGTGAATGAGTATCATGCACCTCCATCCTACCTCACAGCAACATTACATCCACAGACTCCTATGAGAACTATGAGAAAAAACACTACAAATGTCGGTAACTCACGTTACATAATTTGGACATGCAAAAATTTGGCATGTCTTATATTCAAAAGTTTCCTCAAACAAGAAACAGAGAGACTTTAAAGTCTATTGTGTCAAAGTTATGGACTAACAACATACATCACCGAGTATGGTAAAAATTCAAATTGTCTTACATTCTCCAGGTATCGTCATGTGAAGCGGTAACTCACGTTACGGTAACTCACGTTACAGTTTGTCCACATGATCACAAGACGATTTTTTGTCTTAATAATCCAAAGAAAACTTGCCAAGACAACTTTTTTTCACAAACAAACTCCATAAATAAAGAATCTAAATTGATTTGAACATTGATCTGACAGTAATTAATCCCATTTTATCCATGAGATTACCAAAAGGCAGGAAACTTTACATTTAGAATACCAACTTGAAGATAAATTTCATTTTTAATTGAGTCGTTTTCCAAGCTTTCATTTGTACTGAGACAAAAATTGTATTCCACAAAATGATATGAAACAGAGTCTTATTTCATTAAATTACACTCTTTTCCAGTTAACAAATGCATCAGAAATTGAGGATTTAATTGAGAATTTGATTTGATTGTTTTATTTATTTTACTAGATTTAAATGGATTTCAGGCTATCTAGATAAAACGAGTCATGCATAAACTATTCCATTTAATACACTGAGTCACGAGACTAGAGACCTGTACATGTAGTCTGTGGAGAGTTTTAAGGTTCAGGAATGAAATATTTCAATGAATCTTTTAACTTTTAAATAATGCAATTTATATTCCAATTATTTGATAATTGTTTGAATTACTCAATAATCAGTTGTTTGTATGTTTGATTTGTTTACAAATTCTTATACAAAACTGGTACAGAAATTAGACTTGAATTACAGAAACTGCAGATAAATTTTAGTTATCTGCTACCAGTATTGATCAGTTTAATAAAACATGTTCATAAATGTTTTAGCCTTAAAAACAATGGCTTTTGTCTATGAAATGTCAAGTAGCCATTATTTAAATTGTACATACATGTAAAAAGTATATACCAGTATTTTCTAGAGTAATCAAGCAGACTGAAGCAGTAAATCCCAATGAAAAACATGAATAGTAAATATTTTGTGATCAGGAGGCTAACTATTAATATCACAAAGTGTTGATAGTTTGCTTTAAGGTACATGACTGTCCAGCTCTTAAAGAAAATGTCTGATAATGAGGTTCACATTCAACAAGTTTTTGGTAATAGATCAGCATGTAAAGTAAATTATAGTAAACATGGAAAAGTTTCATTGTAGGATTTTGCAACAATATAGCTAAAACCTCAGAGTAGATTAGTATAAAACACATAAGCATGTCAAATTCACAATGTTCAGTTCTCAAAAATCTCAGAAAAAACAGCAGGAAGCGAGCTCCAATCTTAAAATTATGTTCATACAGCTGTACATTGTATGTAAATGTTTCAGCCTCATAAACAATGGCTTTGGTCTATACAGGTAGGTATAAACTATGAAATGTCAAATAGTAATCACTTGAATTACAAAAACAAGAACTTTTCCAGAGTAATCATGCAGTGATTATCCCAATCAGGAGGCTATTAATAGTTATCACAAAATTTTGATAATTTGCTGGAACAAGGTCCATGCAGCTTTAGAAGAAATGTCTTTTAACAACTTTCGTAACAGATCAGTATACATGCACTGTAATATTAGATATTAAATATGGAACAGTTTCTTTCAGAAGTTAACATGTGATGAACATGTGTAATTAATACATTGTACATGTAGACCAGTTGGTTTGGTGATAGAGAGAGACCAAGAGAATAACAATCTACTGGAAATAGAATCTTAATACTTGTTCAGTAATCATGTACTCATTGGTTACTTACAATCACAACCTTCATATCATTTCTTGGTATTAAAGAAAAATCATGTCGGTAACTCACGTTACATTGTGGTAACTCACGTTACATGGTAACTCACGTTACAATTTTAAGACCTCTGTTATGAGAATTTGAAGCAAAGACTATAAGTCCCATCATATTTCTTGGATGTGTGCTGCATAGTTATTTGATAATCCAAAATACCATGTCTCAGTTTGGCATAGTAAAATTGCTAGGTTAAAAAGTTCATGTTTCGGTAACTCACGTTACAGCAGCTTCTCGAGCTATGTAAGAGCACGCTGGTGTCTGAAGTACATATCTTATATGGAGGTCTCCACTTTATTTTCTGCTAGATTATTATATTTTTGATTTGTAAAATCAAACAAAGTTTGATTTGAGCCTCAAATATAAAAAATAATCACAAAGAGCAACAAAAATGCATTTTTAGGGATTTTTAGGTCAAAAAATGCTTTCTGGCTTCAAAAGGTATAAAAATGCACAAAAGGGAACTTTTCTAAAAGGTAAAGTTGGTTTCACACACTTCAAACTATGGCTAACAAAGTAAGATTATCAGTTGTCCTGAAATATGCGAGTAAAATTTTGGTGGTCATGTCGCACAACTCACGGAAATGCCCAAATAGTTAAAATCTTAAAAATTGCATGTCAATTGGTATTTTTACCAAAAATTTATAAATCTCATGTATTTTTTTTTTAATTCACTTTATATTCAACCCCAAATAGTTTTGATTCACAAACTATATATTGTTGTTAACCATATAAACTTTGCATGGTGAAGTTTGACTACAGAGTTTTGTCATTATGGTGCAATTCATGAAAACAAAATTTTGCTTAAATTTACTACAGGTGCCAGGGTTTTCCTTAAATTACACCAATAACTCTTCAGCTTTAAGGTCTGAAATGTTATTTTTTCAAAAATGTGAATACTTTCCAACAGGAATCAAACAGAATAATGAAAAATATTTTGTTTGAAATTTTGACCCTCTGAGTACAAAAGTTACACCACTGATCGTAAAAAAGGCCATATGGTCAGTTTTACAGTAAAGGGTGTAACTTTGATGTGGCAAGGGTCAAAAATTAAAGTTGTGTTTCCATTTTTATCTTTGCTTGTATTCTATATAGGAATGTCTATATTTTCAATATTTTGTCATTCCAGAGCTTAATTCTTAGGCTAAATATGAAAAATGAAGTTACTATTATGGAATTTTAGATAAATTTAGGTAAAAACAACAAGAATGTTTTGGTCACCCACAGCAACCTAATGAAGATAAATGGTGGAGGTAATGCAACTTTTCATTTGCTGTGAACATATATTTGAAATATCAAAACACTTTCCCCCCAACAGATATTCGCTCTTGCAATTATTTGGATGTGAACTTCAAATTTCAAGGTAAAAATGGTACCTGACAAACTATTTTTAAGTTAAAAGAATGTTCTGGAAGCAAGAGCCACTCTAAACATAGCCCTAAATAATCTCTTGGTAACAAACATTTATCAACCCAAATCCCAAAGAAATTTGATTATTTTTGACAAAGTTGAAATTTTCAGACTTGTGAGTTTCGGAGGCTTCAGTTAACAAACTAGTGTGTTTCGGAGGCTTCAAAACTGATAACACAAAGTTCTAGTCCTGTATTCACTTAAAATAATAAAACTACAGTAAGCAACTATCACTACATGCTAGAATAAGAACAAGGCATCAATAAAATGTGAATAACAGTATACAGATGTACATTTTATGGCAGTGCATAATGTTTACCCTTCATACAAAATGTACTTATTATTATAAGGAAATTGGCTTCCACAAAAGTGAATAACAAACCGTGTACACTTTGAGCAATGCTCAGTTCGAATTTATGACATTACATGAGGCAATATGATTCTAAAGGAAACTGCAACAGTAGCAATGAAAGTACACTGATTAGGAACATCTTTTTTTTTTTCTTTTTTTTTTGCGGTTTAAAGTTAGCAGCAACGCATGTTTCGGAGGCTTCATCATGACTGTTAACATGCAAAAATGGCCCATTTTAAGGTGATATGAAGTACATTAATGCAGCTGATTGTTTCCAAATAACTAACAATGTTGTAACATGTAAAATAGTATTTATTTGTATGCAGAAAAAAGACTTTCCAACATATATGTTAAGAGACAAAGAAAAATATTTTAAATCTTTATGCTCAGTTGTATACATACACTGTATAATTTGTATATGGGCAAGTCCATGAAAAAAGTTACCTCAGGGTGAAAAAATAAATTTCACAGACTTTAACTGAATTTATGTTCAAAGTATTCAGAAAAGCCTATATTTAGATAAATATAAAGAAAATTTGGGGAAAATCTAGCGAAATTGATTTTTTCACCATGTCAAACTAAATTTAGCTTCATTTTGAATGTAGTCCTCAAAAGCACTGTTTTGCACACATTTTATTAATGAGAGAAAAATTAGAATGTTTAAGCCCATCTTGGCTGCATTTTATTTTTTTTTCTACTGTCCATGGAATGCACTAAATAAAACAAAAATAATTTTTCAAAAATATATTATATTAAGAAAATCACAGCGTATTGAAATTTGGTGATTTCTACCTTTTTGAAAGTGTAATGCCCGTGACGTTTTAGGTACAAAAGTTTTTGTACAGAGATTAAAATTGATCCAAGTAAGTTAAGATTTGGTTTGCAAAGCTAGAATATGGTGTTACACAAGATTACAAATTAAATTTTGAAACATACTAATACTTTTCCAGTAAAATGCGTCACGGACATTACAATGTTATAAATCCCATAGACGTCACGGACATTACTAAGTATCAAAAATTTAGAAATACTTTTTTAAAAATGCTGAATTTTTGTAATTAAACAATGTTTCTATGATTATTAATCAAGCTGTTACACAAGACTATCAATTAAATTTTGAAACACATGAATACTTTTCCAGTAAAATGCGTCACGGACATTACAATGTTATAAATCCCATAGACGTCACGGACATTACGAAGCATGAAAAATTTAGAAATACCTGTATATAATGATGAAGTTTTCTAATATTGCCTGTAATCTTTCTTTGTTAGTGTGAATGTGTGTGTGTGGGTGTGTGTGTGTGTGGGGGGGGGGGTAATACCTTGTTCATCAAATCTTTACCCTTGCCTTTAATCTGTTTCTACTTTCAATATCTCACCAACCTGCAGTTGGGTCGTTCGTTTGAGTCAAGTTCTTAACCAAAAAGTCAGTGAAATATTTTGTAGCTCAAATCACTGCAGTTCATGGAGATGGATGTACTGTTACATTCATGAAAAGACAGGGTAAATCTAATCTGTTCGTCTATAGCAATGAAGAAGAGTGTTTCATCGAAAAGACACAGATTATTGAGTGTCTGTCTTCTATAACAATGGACAATCGAAATAGATGTTCCTTTAAACAAAACTTTGAAGCTGAATAACTAAACTTTTTAACAAAATAGCAGTAGCAGTAGCTCCCAATCTACCCTGTAGAAGAATTGCATCTCGGCATTTTTTGCTTTGGTTATGTGTTCTCTTAACTGTACATACTTAATTTTGTGGTATAATCCACTTAAATTAGTCTGTATTGCACCATGATTGTACATTCATGTTTATTATTGCCACTTATTAAAGAAAATCGTGTATCAAAGAAATACTATATGTTGTAAAGCTAGCTCATACAAAAAAGATGTCAGCAGAAAGAACTAAACAAAAAGTTAATCACTTATTATGTTCAAGGTTCATTAAAGGTGTAATATCTGTAACATCCATAGGCTTGTTCCTATGCATTATACTGTAAGTTGTACATATATCAATATCATTCGAATATCAGTAATATCAATATCACTGATTATGAATTCTTCATGTTATGATTTACTTATGAAGATTATTTCATTTGTCAGTATTGAGCCATTGTTTGATATCATTTCATTTTTGTATTATTACATTGCATCATTCATATAACATGTTTATTTTTACCTTGGAAGGTGAAAAGAGAAGGCATAAATATTTCAGAGAAATTATTTAAAGTTGACATGATTTATTTTATGGCATTGTATGTTTTAAAAAATGAGAAAAAATGAAAACAAAAGAAAAAGAAAGTAAGTTACTGACTGATATTTCATATATTTTCAAAGTGCATAAGATTGTAATGTCCGTGACGTTTTAAGACTTTTCTCTTTGAGTTTTCTTTTCAGTTTAAGTTTTAGGGATTGCTTCAATGACAGTGTTTATGTATACATTCTTAGATGATTGTAGAAGACATACCATGTAGAATAGTCTAAATTGGAAAGTACTTTCATTTTACCATATCTATATACTTTTATTAAATAATACTGAGTTGTTTATTGTTGCCATGGAAACTGAAAACATTGTTTATTTCACAGAGTGGACTAAAAAGTATCTTTATGTACCCTACAGTCCTTTTGCTTCAGAAAAAGTAGAAAAAATAGTTTTTCACTAACCTTAATTTCAGTTTTTAATAAGTGGACAAAAGTGTAATGTCCGTGACGCTCAAAATGTAATGTCCGTGACGCCAGATTTCTTTCCATCATTGTCATTTGAAACACTTTTTAATTCAAATTTGTTTAAAATATGTTACAGCAATATCAAAACATTCATTGTAAAGGAAAAATGTCTTATTAAGACGATTAAACTCACAGAGTTTGTAAACTATTTGTTGGCATGTAAAGAGTTGTGTCCAAAAAATGTAATGTCCGTGACGCACAACATTTTCTGGCATAATTAAACAATGATTGTATATTTTTTTCTTATATTCACAGTGTTGTTTTATCTAGATGAGTGGTGTGTAATCACCAAGTATTAGCTTCAAATAAATGTTTTCTCTTTTAAAAACTAACCTCATAAAGTGTCAAAAAATGTCTGAAATGTAATGTCCGTGACGCTGGACTTGCCCATATCCATGACTTTGGCAATGCAGAACATGATTAGGCTACACACATGAACAGCTGTATGCATTTGTCAAACTTTTCATCATAATGCAGTAAGAATTACTTTCGATGAGTTAGAACTGTAGCTATAGACTTAATGCAAAGATTATGTTTGCTTGGTTTATAAGTGCAGTTTGTGGGATGTATATTGACATAAACCACCCATCATAATTGTTTTATATACATATGTACATGTGAAATCAATTTCAACTGTTGATGAGAAAGGGATAGAAAATAGACTATATGATGGCATGACGGTTAGATTACAACATAGCATTGTAAAATATAGAAAGGGGAAAAAAGGTTTATAAACATTCTTTTGCATATGAGCATGCCTGATATCCCCTACTATAGCTATCAAATGCAGTGATCATGGTTATAGAACAGCAATCTTAAACACTGATCAGCCATTCCATGTAAGGGTCATCATCAAACTGTCATCATCAAAATGGAGTTGGAATAATCAATATATTGGTGATATTATCATGGAGCTCAATAGAAATTGAAATGGTCAAGATCCCAGTCATCTTTTTGAATCGCCTGTTGAAAAGATAAATGTACATACCCTACCCATGACTGTGTACGAATTTGAATTAAAAAAAAATGTTGACCAAATGTATAGTTCCCTATAATATTATATGATAGTTAGAATTTTACTTTCTTTTTCTGTGGTATACAAGTCACCCTTGTTTCATATCATTTTCTTTTTCTTTCTTTTTTTAAATTCTTCAAAGGCTTTTTTTTTTAGTTATTTTATAAAATTCCAGTTTGTGTGACTCCTGTGACAGCTAGGAGGCCTGTTTTTGAAGGTACGCATTGAGAAATTGCTAACAGAACTTTTACTGTTTCTAAAAATGACAACCTTTTTAGCAAAAAATTGAAAAGCAGCAAATGTGTTTAAATATCTAAGTTTTTTAGAAACCCACAAGTTTGTTTTAAATAGTATATAAACCCACAGACTACAGTTTTAACCCTTTGAATTTCAAAATAGTTAGGGGCTTGTAACTTTTTCCAGAAAAGCCAGGACTAAACAGATTATTTCAATCATTTCAATATTGTTCTTCATGAACATAACTTCTCCAGTCACCCACTCATGTAAACTACATGTACCCCATGGCAACAGGCTATCTATAAGTAGAGGTCTATATGTCATTTATAAACAATCCTATCCCAACCATTACTGTCCATTTACTGCACTGAGAACTACATCCGCAAACATGTCATAGAGTCTCACACATGTATGCGAAGAGATGTTTCGTAACACAAGTTACATTTTGTTTAATCAAAAATAGTCAAGTGGTCACTGCCAGCATGATAAAGTATGGAAAATAGGGTATAGTATCAAGATTGTGTTGCACCTTGCATGCCTCAGATCTGACATACATTTGTACAGATTGATATGAAAACCTGTCTGAATGAAGTAATCAAATGTCAAAATTCCAAAACAGTACCCTGTGATCCAAGTCACACCACAGAAATGATAATCTGCAAGATGTTAGCTATTTTCAAATCCAATCACAAATTTATTGATTAATTATTTTCCTCCAAATAAGTATTGGAAATGAAAGCCAAAGAACTTGTTAAGAAATGGAAAGCTGAAAAAGTCAAGATTTTATTACATGGCAAAAACAAATGCCATGTGAGTAACAATGGAATGGATTTGTCAATGGGTTATAAATGGACATGTAAAAGATTGTGTTTCGAAACTATTATACTCAGATGATAGTGAGTCGAAAGTGTAAAAATCCAAAAAGTATTTTCCACCATTTGCTCTGGATCATGCATAAAAGATACAACCTTAAATTCAAAAGTAATATATTTCTTAGTTAAGTGTATGCTTCCCTCTTGAATAACCATCTATTAAAGTCCTTGAATCTTCAGGACAGGAATAGTGTTCAGTTCTTTAAAAAAAAGTGTATTTAACACTAAATAATCAATTGTTTGTTCTTCATTATCAAAGTCTAACCAGTCAAAAGAGTGATACAAATATGGTCACAACACTTCAACTTCTCTCAAGAGTAAAAATGAGTTATCCAACTTATGAACATTGATTTATCCACAACTACTTGCTTTGTTGCACTACTGTTGCATGATGTGGGCATGCACGCAAGCTGGAAGTCACTTTCATTACTCACAATATCTAGCCTGTTCCATTGTTTCAAAAGGAAACCTACAAAATAAATGTTTTTCATACATTTAAACAACTATCTACACCTTGCTTGAGGAATCATTAAGTCTCATTCAGTCCAAACAGTTATTTGATAGACTTAGAATTTCAAAATTGTAATCAAAACATTCCATTTACATGCTGTTAACATAAAATGAAGCCTCCGAAACATCTGGAAAATTAATCTGGTATGCCTTATGTTTTTATGAAAATCATGTATGTTATGTAGAAAGTGATGGGTAAATTGTGTCTTTTTTAGTTGATATACACTGTTTAAACATATTTGTGGGGCAACATCCTCATCTGCTAATATTTTATTGCTGAATGAAAAGGTGAGTTATGTGTGACACGTCTGCACTGTTTAAGAAAAATAGGTAAATCGTATAGTAAATCTATATTGGTGAGTAAACAAAGCAGCCAGAAAACTGAATGTGATTAAATATCTTTAGATATGTCATAAGCGATCATTGGGTGGGTGAACAATAAATCTAATTTGATTTTGTCCAGAGAAAATCACAAAAATGCAGTGTTAACATCCTTTTGAAGCCTCCGAAACCACTTTTTCTCTATAAAGTGTATTAGCTCAAAAAATTATTGCAGTATCATAGTGTTTTTATTATTTTTGTTGTCTGTCCATGTCTGTTGATGATTTCATGGCATAATTTGGGGCAGACACTCAAAGAATTTATCAAAAATGTCAAATTAGATGTTTTTGCTGTTTCGGAGGCTTCATGCGTCTCGGAGGCTTCACGTGTTAACGGAAAATTTGTATTGTCTCCTATTTTCAGAGAGTTTGGCGGATCTTAACTATTTTTGGTCTATTAGGTTAGGGCCCCATATCCTACATTTTGACATATAGATTAGGTCGCTTCTCTTATCTATATTCATATTATTTGACTAAAAACTTTGTTTCGGAGGCTTCAAAACTGCTAACGGAAATTTCACTTGATGGAATCAAATTATTACAAAATTTCAAATAGCCCTAGAATCAAGCAAACTTTGATGTAAGTCTAAAGTTTAGCTGTACCTTACTATTTTCAGCATAAAAGAAAGTAACCAAAACACATCCACTGATCATTACTGTCCATCAAAGTTTGTAAACAATTGTTAACGGAAAATGAAGCCTCCGAAACCTCAAATTTGAAGTCATAGTATTCTAAAATAAAGGGCCAGATACAAACCAAACTAATTTGGTCATTTCAATTGACCATACAACTATGCTTTTAACATAAAAAATTAGATCTCTGCTGTTGCTGTAGAAAATTATTAACATTTCAAAAATGTTATATAAATTTCAATGCAACATAGTCATTTTTAGGGTACATATGTGACTGTCAAAACAAAACGCATCAATACCTGGACCTGATTATGCTACCCAAGGTGGCTACTCATAAGGTGACTCACATGGGAAAAAATCTTTGAGATCTGTAAATCTATGTGTTCAGGGTGGGCCAAAAGGCTAAAAATTGAAAGTTACACCCTTTACCGTAAAACTGACCATATATGAAATTAAAGTAGAAGAGTAAGGAAATAATGTCATGCCGTTTTCAGAAAATTTTCCTCCCCCGACTTATGGATCCTTTTGTTGTAGCGGGTCACAAATACAATGTGTATTAGACCAGTCTATAACATTAACAAAGGGCAAGTCCAAGATAAGGTCCCCTCAGAAGGCAAAATTTCATCTTTGCTCAATATTGACATGTTTGGTATCATTTTGAAGCTTATGAGTTGAAGTTTTGATTTCCATGGAGGAAAAAATGATATTATGTAAGTTTATGCAAATTTCAAGGGCTTCATTTGCATAGATGTGAAACACAGCGTTACGTATGGGACATTTATAAAAATTCATATTAATTCAAAGGAAAGCAAATAATATTTGATTAATATGTGGACATAAGAAGTTCATCACATAGTTTAACTTGGTATGAAAATTTAGGGATTATGCAAATGATTATGCAAATTAGCTCATGTCCTATCATGAGATGTCCCATACGTAACAAAATGAGGTCATTTTTTTAGGTTTATTCTGAAATTGCTAAGGTTATTTTAATGCCCTTTTGGAAAGTTCTAATTTATTGTTTAGAGAAATTAAATACCAGAGAAAAAAGAAAAAAAAAGTAAAAGAAATATTTTTTATTAGGCATTGAAATAATGTTACGTATGGGACAAATGTGTTACGTATGGGACATCCTCATACATAATGCATGTGAATGCATGTAGCTAGCTGGGAAGGTCTCTCAGTACACAAATGGTAAATCATCCTGAAGAAAGCATCCCAACATTGTAGCTACTTTTTGAGTTTTAGACACTTGAAACAATGCATGTACTTGACTGAACAATTTTCAGAAAGGGGGAGGGGAAAATGGCAAAATACAAAATGAAAAATCAGCATTAAAGGGATGGTATAGTTTTTGTAGGAATGGGGATTCAGTTTTCAACATTTAATGAGATGATTGGAAACCAATTATATGAATTACTAAAGAGCATACAATCCTAAGACTAGAGGAATTCAAAGTTTATGTGACGGAGATCCAATTTGAAATGGTTGTGATATATACAAAAAAAAATATATAAAGTAAAATAATTCTTTTTTATTGCAAGTGATACACAAATTGTCCTTATTCAGTTTCAATAGTAGCCACGACAAAATTCATGGGTATACATACTGAGGTGTGACTCGAACCAATGACCTGACTGCTAGACAGACCTACTCGATCACAGGGGTTCCACGCAGCAGGTATTGCTTATTTATTAAAATTAATATTTCTTGTGTCAAGTCATTTTTTTATTGAAACTAAATGGCAAACTGCCCTTCATCAATGAAAGTAAACACTTTAAACTACTCAATTTTTCAGTAGTAACTATCCTGATAAAAATAAGGCATACAGCTGTACATAATCAGGTTGGTCATAAAAAATATAGAATACATGTATTGATTAAATATGATTATGATGGTAAATATATGGGGAATATTGTTCCCTTGTCAATTTGCAACAGCATTTGAGTAATTTCAACTGATTTTACCTCAGTGATAATGCAAAAATTTGTTTATGGGTATTTTGCAAAATTATTTTGCAAAATACCCATATAAACTGGTTCTCCACACACTAAACGAATGGGGGACAAAGGGCATGCATACTCAGGTTGGTCATAAGAATATAAAAATATGATTGAATATGATTATGATGGTGAATATTCGGGGAATAATGTTTCCTTGACAATCTGGATCAGTATTTGAGTATTTTCAACTGATTTTACTACAACAAAATGCAAAATACCCATAAACATGGTTCTTCACACACTAAATGAATGGGGGACAAACTGTCCCATACGTAACTGTCCCATACGTAACACGTCATGTCTGTCTTTAATTAGAACCTGTAATTAGAACTTTTTGCCTAATGACATGAAACTTACCTGTGATAATCTTGAGTGTTGTGACTTTCATCACAGTGAGTTACAAGTTGTAGAATGAAATACTTTCAGAGAGTTTTGAGGTTGAAAAAAATGTAAAAAAAAAACAAAAGTTTTCTGGTCCCATACGTAACGGCACATATTTTCTCTTCTAGAATATAATTGTCAAGGTCATTTTTCTCAATTTTTTACATGTTTATACTTCTCCTAGATATCAATCACCATGATGAAGTTCAATATGATCAAAGGCCAATAACACTATTTTTCAGGTCATAAAAGTCTCTGAATGTCCCATACGTAACGCGCGCATTATCTTGGACTTGCCCCAAAATAAGCATTTTCTGAGCAGATGTCACTGTTAGGCCTATATGTGATGCGCTCCGTCGGAATGAGTCAAAAGTCGCAAAAAATGAAATCGTAGTTATGCCTATATATGAATTCTGCAGACTCTAAGCTTTACACTGATATATAATACAACTCATTTCGACATCCCTATAGATCATAAAAACGAATATTAACTACGCTTATGATGTCAGTCCATTTTCTAAATAACGGAGAAAATCGCTCTCAAAGTTCAGGCTATGTTCAAGCTCACGACCTGTTTCTTTCACGGGACGAAACAATACAACCGTCCTGCTTAGCGACGGCGTTTACGCTCCATCGCACGCACTACCATATAAGGCGATAGCTTGGGTGTGTAAGATAATTAACCAATCGCAGGGCAGGTCTATCATTAACAATTCTGACCAATACGGCAGCCCGAATGTAAACTTCGGTGCGTTTGTGTCCGTGCCGCTGCCGCCGCATGAATGAGTCGGTACGCGTTGTGTGTCGGCTGCGGTGTAGTTTGCCGCAAGTTTTGAACTCACAAACAATAGGAAACAGTAGAAAGAAAAAAAGGCACGCAATGCGTATTACGAGAAGCGTCTTTTAGTGAGGGCGTTGATCGCTTCCATTCTCCTCCCATACTGTTGTCAATGGAAACGTTTAGCAAGTACCAATAGCTAAATAGAACCTGTGAACCCATTGTAGGCGGGAGTTCAAAAGACAGCATCGGTAGAGAAAATCAATGAAGTTAATTAACGATAGTCGTCTTTTGAGATCGTGTTCTTTGCAAGTATTAAAAACCCTCAAATTATGCACATGGTCGTAATGTTGCAGAGCATCAAAGACTGCTTTTGCGTCTGTTCTGCTGCAGCTGTATACAGTCATAACATTCTGAATTCCCGCTATATTAGGCACATTCCTTTATAGACGTTGCGTCCACAGTAATTATCGCTTATCACATTTGCCAATGCTGCACATACTATACGTATCAGAAGCAAAGATTGATGTAGGCCTGACAGCTTTACGTTGGGTTTATATGATTGTATCATCAATGTACTTCTTATTCTCGGTCACTTTTGTAATACCATAGCATATAAAGAACCATTACATTAACTTGTGGCTTAAGCTTAATGTTTTTTTACATCACATTACAGTTACAATCTTTCTGCATTTGAGATAGATAATTATACTGACAAATATTCGGAATTAATACTTAGGCCTTCTTCATTTCGTTTTGTATTCACAAACCTCACTAAAATAAAAATGATTGCTTGATTACTTTCGGGTAATGGAACCGCCGGAAAAGGAACCGCATTTGATTTTCTTGTTAACGAACCTAAGCTAATATCGAACCATATTTCAGTGTGTGATTAACGAACCTACAGAACAATCAATTGTATTACCCCCCCCCCCCCCCAAAAAAAAAAAGCATTTCAAAGTCATGCGTTGTCAATAGTGATAAAAAGCCCGTTTTTATTTCGTAGTGTGTCTCAGTACTCCTGTGTTTATTTTTAAGGATGTGTCTCTCTTTATGATTGCGATTGATGTTCAACTATTTCTTTCCCGCAAGCTTGAAAAGGAAGAAGCTAAAATTGAGGCAAGGAGACGAGTTTTCTTCCATGAGATACAATCATTAAGACATACATTTTTATTCCCGAAAGTTGTGTGATTTCTTATGCGCTAAAGAATTATGTCCATTACATGTATCAGGCACTATACAAAACGGTTGAAATGTGCTGAAAGTCGAACTTCGTTTTTTTGTTTTTTTTTTGTTTTTCTATTTCCATTTCAAGCGGGGATAGACTAGAAATTAGTTTGTCTATACTGGTAGGAGACATTAGTTTTCCAGTACATACTCCGCATTTAAACAGTCGCCATATTTTCGTGGTCAGAATCAGATAATGGACACGTGATATATTATAAAAATGAAAATACAAAACAACGAACATGTCATATGTACAAACATTATGAATTAATACTTACCTGTAATATTCTGCATAAAAAAACAAGCACGCCAATTAAATAATTTAATAGAATTAATAGAACACACTGTACACAGCGATATCATGCAAACACACTGTACACAGCGATATCATGCATGGCAGATCAAATCAAGTTCAATTGGTGAGAAAGCTAAATGCAATTAAAAAGTTGACTTTTTTACGTTTCTCCTTCAATTTATGAAAACAGAATTACATTGTATATCTATTGAAGCGGATTGTCTCTGTTGCGATCGATCGTCATACATGTATATAGCATTGTTAGTCTTCTGAGCAAATCCGAAACCCTAAATACTTTAATTTTTGCTTGATAATGTAATAACCCTTATAACTTTATAAAGGACTCGCAAATTCAAAGTTTCAAACCGTATACTAAAACATTACATTGTACACGATGTATTTTAATGCGTTGTGCGTTAGCATGTTAACATCATCAATCTGCCTTTTATTTTCCGTACGTAAAGCGCACAGAAACGTAACCAAACGTTACCAAATACAGTGAAATGTATTGTACGGCGTGGTATTATCATTAGAAGTATATCCCATTCCTTTTTACTTTTATTTGCTTGAAGCAGTAGACAAACCACGCGTCATTTTCGTAGCGACATCACTAAGGAATTAGAATGTATGAAGATAATCGTTACTTAATTATTTTGCGCTATATAGCATTTACATTTTCCAACTGTTATTGACAGGATTATGTTACTGTGCTGGTTACGATTACGAATGTTGGTTATGAATTCAAAAGACTGGTTCATTAATCGACCTATAAAGGTAAAAGCCGTTTTGAAAGTAGTTCGGTACAAGTTCAAAACGCAGGCGAAGTCATCGTCATAGGGGGAACTGATAGCTCTAGAAAACTTGTTTAGGCCAGTAAAGATTGCCGTATGCAATCTTTGTAGAAAGTTTTGACTTAGGCCATCTTTTGAGTATTTTGAGAAATTATATAAAGAACTATTTGTTTTGATTATGTCAAGAATTAGTTTGAACTATGAGAATAAAAAGGCGCGGTTACCTCAACAATGTCGTAGTGCAATTAGACATGATGGGTAAAGTGAATTCATGACTTGTTGACTTATCCTTACTGAATTGTTGATCACTTCTGTAAACCATCAGTTAAGTCTTGTAGATGATACCTCTGTAATCGTAGTCAACATTCTTTTGAGCGATGAGACGAAAACCAACAAACAAAATGCCATGTATCATCGCTCAAGTTTCCAACATTTGGCGTCACCCGACCAACAATAAGTGCCGAATCAAATGGAACATTGTATTGTGGGATAGCAGACTGTGTTACGATTTTTAAATATCGCGAGCAATTGTTAAAAAAAAAAAGAGGAAATGAGGCAAAGTTCAAGAAATTCGAAAAAGCATGTAAATGCGGGCGATCATGTTTAATAGTCAAAGTAAGAGATTACAATCGTCCATGCGGATGTATAATGATTGCCTTATTTACATGTCTGATTTTTTGTAAACTATGTTATATTCAAATTTAAGTTCCCTTCCCTCCTTGATAAAAGTTGTGTTGGGTTTTCGCTAATGGCATTTATTAGGAAACGCTTTAAAAAACGACAACACATGCCTACTATACATCAAGAGATGACCTATACATACATGAAACACAAAAATTATGTACGTTCTGATATAATGCAACTGCTTGTTTGTTTGTTTTGAATTACCATGGTCTTTTTCGGGGTAAAGATGAAGAAAAATAGTAGAGTGTATCACTCTCAAATTCGGATTATTGCCATAAGTGTGTATTCCTGCCCTTTCTATACAGGTAAACGATTTAAGCTTGGTACGCTTTTATAAAAGCCTGGTGTCACGCAGAAGAACTGATTCCGCGATCGCTTTTAACCTTTCATAAAATTCACGTTTTAAGATAGTAACGATAGCTTGTAAGAGATGAAGTAAGTTAGCGTCCCTGACTGTGGTTCTGAACACAAAAGGGGACTGAAAAAATATTTTACAAATTAGCAGACATAACGCCGATCCTCCAACACTGTTGCTCCATTACAGTATGTCACTGATTCTGCTATCAATGGCGAAGAAAGAATACTGGTTGCGTGATTATCCACCCCTTGATAGCAGGAAGTTTACCTTTCATTGTTCAAGGCTTCGTTGATGCGGGGTTTACTCGGATAAAAGGCGTGAACAGTGTCGCCCGAGTTCTTTCATTCGAATTCCTCACAATGCACAATTCAATAGGCAATTAGCGCTGCTACTTCGCAAAGCTGTTAGCCAAATTCTTTGCAGCCTTGACCTCTCACATATTATCAGCTACACATAATACACGACAAACAGCTATCATTACAAACATTCTGATAAAAAAAAAATGAAGAAGTACACTTTTGAGTAGCGACATCACAGCTTTCTGTCACTTTCTCAAATAGGTCTTACTTCTGAAAAATACACAGATGACAAGAGTCAGAATATCCTCCAAAGGGAACACGAGCTATTTGGGCATAATAATAATGTTTGTCTTCCGATTTCTCTCCATGCCGTCATGGCCAAAACCATCATAAGTAAATAGGGCCATAATTTTTATTAACCAGGGAAATAATATAACGCATTACATAATTTTGGCTAATTATCACACGAATTGTCGACTTTATAAAAACGAGAATAATTGACAACTTAGGCCCTACTATATCTCCAAAGATGAACTTTAAACAGCATGTCACATACCAGGGAACGAAAGTTATAATCATTTGAATGAATTCATTAATGAGGCCAATAACCGTTGTAAAAGTGCACACACGCATCATTAGAGAGGTTTCAAGTTCGATATGTGATCATTTTAGCTCATTGATAAAGTATCATAAATTTTGCGTGATCGTCGTTGAAATAAAATTTTTCAGCGCTATTTGTGCGTCACATCAATCACCACTTCATGAAATGTGGTGCATGTATCAAACGCAACTCGCTGGTCATGCAATTGATAGCCTTGGTCAGCTCACTGTTATTGCGTAATTCTAAAGCCCTCGCCGCCGCCGCCGCACGCGCCATGCTTTGTTTTGTCGTCAATGGGGTCAAGAGCAATGCTTCATTAGCATACGCCCTAGCAACGGAGGCGGAGTCTCGATCGGGCGAGAACAATAGGTGCGAAACTCAACGCGAAGGCGAGCGTTCGAAAAAAATTGTAACCGAAAAAAATGGTCTCAGAAAAACTGTGATTTGGGACACTTGTACTCATTTTTACACGCTGAAATTTTCTGTACAAATAGATAAAACATTAAGGAATCAAAATCCGTCATAAAAAAATTTCGACCCGAGCAGTGCTTCTCCTTCATTTTCGGCTCATTACGGGAAAACTCCCCGTGCGACTTATGACTCATTTTGTTGGAGCGTCACACATATGATTACAAATTCATACACATTGCTGTCCTGAATTCACAAAGGTGGTACAAATGAAACCATCGTTTAAGCCATGGACAAAAACCATGGTCTGATGGAGCACCAACTACATGTGTAAGTGTTGCATGGAATATACGAATAAAATTCCGTCAATGAAATGATTATAATTGTAGCGATGTGACAACACTTTGTTACTATAAAAAGTAAATGGACATTTCGTCCATGAAATAATAATTTCATTCATGAAACGGTCATTTTGTCTATGAAATGACTGATTTCATTCAGAAATATTCCGTGTGACACTTGGCGCTCCATGATTGTTGTCGATGGTTGAGACCATGGTTTCATTTGTACCACCTTCGTGAATTCGGGCCATTGTGCACATGTTCTAAAAATGCATGCCATCTCACCCCCCCCCCCCATTTTTTTCCCCCCAGAAGTTCCGTGTAAAGACTGGCATGATATCTGAGGCTCTCACAAGGTTCAGTTCACAGTAGCACTCGGAGGCTGCCGAGCCAGTTGGAAATCATGGTACACTGTAAGTCTAATTGAGTTTTTACTGAATATGCAGAGAGTCTTTTTGAGCCATTTTCTCAAAATGTTGATCAGAGTAAAATTATCAGTATAGGGTGTCCAGGTAGGAGAATCTCCCGTTTAACTCTGTATTTGATGCAATATTTGCTACCCTGGGGTACCAAATGAAAATTCGCCATTTTGTTGAATTGATAATTTTTTTTTCAGCGCTGTACCCTGGCTTACCAAAAAAATGTGTCAAAATATTTTTTTTTGTATTATTATGCACAAAAATGTTTTCTTATTTGTGATTATGCAACAATTAATGCATGCAAGTGTACATTGTACTTCAATATCGAAAAACACCTATGGTGCTGCAATAGTTCGTTGCGACGACTTTGCCGTATCCGAATTCGGAATCGGCGTATCTGAATTCCGATACGCATTATAAATAATGGGCATGAGTTGGCGCTATACAACGCGGTACCCCGGGTTACAACGGTACCCTGGTGTACGGCGTGCCGAATCATTTGCCATGATGGAAAACCCCTGTGTGCCACGTTATTCTGAGACACGAAGGTAGTCATGCTTTGAGAAAGAATTCTGTTTTTCCAATCTATGCGATAACTTCTAACTTCACATTTTATGGTAGGGGTTGGAGCTTAAATCTGCATAGAGAGTGGTCCAGGGAAGTTTCTAAGAATAGATGCCACCTTGTACATAAACACTGTACAATGTATTAAGAGACATTCTGATTGGAGCAATGCAGTGTACAGTACCAGTAACCTACAAAATAACTCCCTGACCCTTTTTGATATCACATCTTGTGAGATGTAATTAAAATACTTGTACACTGTTCAATTTGGAGTGATTACATTTGTATGTCATACATGTAGTCTTATGTTCGAACCAGTTTGAACCTGGTTATCACAATTATCACAGACTTGCATTGTACACTGGACAGCAAAAGAAAGTACTCACTTCTGTCAAAGGCCGCACACAAAAATTCATCCTCTAGAAATAAACAATGTTTCTACGTAGGTATGCTGCAATGTCCATTACACTTGTATAGTAATCACATACCAGATAGCAAGTGATTATCTTTATTACAAAGAAAAAATGGCACGCACAGCATCTTGGTCACTGAATCCAAAGTCACAAAATGAAACAGAATGAGCCTTACAAGTTTTACGCAAAAATCAGTGTCACAAGACGAAAAAAGCAGTCACAAACATCAATTTCAATCGTGTGTATTAGTCCTCCTCGTGCCTGGACACATTCCAGGCATCTCTGATGCATGCTCTGGACAAGCTGTCTGGCGTAGTCCTGGGGAAGTTCTGTCCTTTCCTCCTGCAGAGCTTGGATCAATGTTGGTTGTTTAAAAATGTTATCCATTTAGTGGCCATTTTTGGATGGTGGAAAGTGCTTTTGTGTGTGACTGTTGATTCAGTGACCAAGATGCTGTGCATGTCAAGTTCTTCTTTGTTTAATATAAAGACATCACTTGCTAGAATATGTGCATAGTGATTAGTAAAGGGGCATTGTAGCACACAGGTGTACAAAAATTATTTTTATGCCTCCGCAACGAAGTGGCCGGATGCATTATGTTTTCGGGTCGTCCGTCCGTCCGTCCGTCCGTCCGTCCGTCCGTCCGTACGTCCGTACGTCTGTACGTCCGTCCGTACGTCCGTCCGTCCCGTTTTGTTTTTGTCGATATCTCAAGAACCGTGTGGTGGTTTTACATCAAACTTGGTATGAGGGTATATCCTCGGAAGATGATACTTTGTGTGGATTTTAGGGTCACAGGGTCAAAGGTCAAAGGTCACAGGTTATTTTGTGAAAAAAATGTGAAATTTCATGTTTTTCTCCATATCTCACAAATGGTTCAAGGTATCTTCATGGAACTTAGTATATATGCTTGTACCGATAGGCAGTGATTATCTAGGGAAGTTTGGGGTCATGGGTCAAAGTTCAGAGGTCAAAGGTCAAGGTCAACTCCTCAAAATATCACTACTTTCCTTAAAATGCAATATGCCTGAAGGGTTTTTTTTTTTAAACTTGATGTATGGCATGTATTACCCAATATATATTTTGGGGGAAGTTTCTTGCCAAAAGGTCAAAGGTCAAAAGGTAAAAGGTCAAGTGATTGCACTTTTTCCTCCCTATCTCGAAAGTAACTCAAGGTATCATCATGAAACTTACATATTTATGCATGTTCAACCTAACAGTGATTCTCTTTGGAACTGTGAGGTCAAAGGTCAAAGGCCAGAAATAAGACAATGCTATTTTCCCATTTGATACTGAAATTATACTTTTTCTCAATACCTTGAAAATTACTCTATGCATAAACTTATAAAAGGGTCAAAAGTCAAGTAAAAATCATCAGTTCCCCCAAATACCTGCACTCTGACATTTTAATCATTCATCCAATTGAACCTAGTTCTAGGAAAGTGAACATTCAGCACATTTGTGTCAAACCTGTCATTTTAATATTTTGCCAATTGTTTGAAACTGTCATCACACATTGTCAAGACATTGTACTATAGACCTATTAGGAGAACCATGCATTATGGCGGAGGCATATCAGTAGCCGTAGCGATATATCTAGTTTTCTAGGAGGTGAATTTTTGTGTACGGCCTTTGACAGTTGAGTTCAGTGTATATTGGAGAGACTATTAAAATGAGGTTGTTTAGATCTGGTTTCCATGGCAACAAATGGTGTCACACTTTGGTACTCCATTCCTTCTCTCTTGCAGTCGAAAAAGAATGCCGAGTCGGTGAAGGTCATCATCCGATGTCGACCCCTGAACGACAAGGAGAAGGGGCAGGGCTTCGAGAGGGTAGTGGAGATGGACACCAAGAGGGGCGTGGTGGAGGTGCGGAACCCGAAGGGTACCCCGGGAGAACCCAAGAAGTCCTTCACCTTCGACACCGTGTACGACTGGAAGTAAGTTCGCTGAATTCAGTGCTTGTGTGTTGTAATATAGAGAAGACCCCCTACCAATTTCTACACAAAGATCACAAAGATATGACCCTTGTGTGTTTTTGCAAATTCCTCAAACTTGCAGTCTTAAAAATTGTAACACCAGGACACACATACTGTGTATTAAAGCCATACATTTTGCGAGTCTAAATTTTCTTGAATCTAGAATTCCCAACAATTTCGCAAGTGGTTGAATGCACGATTGTGGAGTCTTGTACTGAATGGAGAAGTGTATGCATAATGTCACATTCACGTCGGGATCAGAGTCAATATTTTCATGTGTCTTTAACTTTGCAAAAAGCACCCAACTCATGAAATTCGCAAATATAAAAACCTCGCGAAATATTTGCCGTATACAGTACCCCACAGCTGCATTGTGTACAGAAGAAGCTCACAGTATGCAGGCACACAGAGGCACTAGATACACAAGAGTGCACACATATACACATGTGCACTGTACATGTACAATACGCAAACACACACAAAATGATGGGGGTGATTTGATTTTCATGTTATACACGATATGTATACATGTGTACACCATAAGACCACAGAGGATGCAATTCGTGCACAGTCACAGATCGGATATTCTTATTTTTTTTTTATTTTTTTTCACACAGTCTAATACTCGGTACCCCAAATACAAATTGGACAAAGTGTATAATGCCGAGGAACACAAAACACATAAAAACGAACACACAAGTACTTCTTAGACAGCTTTACGTGTATAATGAACATACAAACGTACGTACTGTACAAAAACACAAAAAACGAAAATGAATGAGCGGTACCGGTACCAACATAGATTTATCAATACCTGTGTGTAATTTCATAGAGTGCCTCACGATTCCTTTTACTGCTTGATTACTCAGCAATCAATAATTGACCGGCATTCCTACGTACAGAGTCGATCTGTTTGTTGGCGTTTGTTTGTTTGTTTTAAAGTACCACTTGTATATTGTGATTCAGAGATAAAAGTGAGAAGTTCCAGGCAGTTTGATAGATTGTTTGATGTGCTATTTGATTGAATGGCTTGTGAGATGTAAGCTTTTTTACCTTCCACCCCCCCCCCCATCTCTAATTTTTTTTTTTTCCAGTTTGATGTGAAGAAAAGAGAAATTAATTCACAGGAGTTCAGAAGCACAAACGTAGTCAATAGTGGAATGAGGGATATAATACACAGTGCTCAATTACTGGGTTAATGTGGTCTGTGAATTATGGTTTTCACCTGCTTCACTCACTAAAACAATCTTACCATCATGGAGAGGTGTGATACAAATCACTGGAATTAGTTTGTTTTTACAAAACCATAGCATAAAACAGTCTGACGTTATTGTACAATTTGTATGTAACAACATTTTTACACATATGTTGTTACCTATAAAGCTGAACATTTTTTAATAACGTTAGTGAATTGCTTTCATGGTCACCTGATACTTGAAAAACGAGGAATGTTCGTGTGCATTTTAATTTCGCAAAGAAATTAAAATGCACAGGAAAGTTTGTGTCTACGCCTTGCATTGAATGCCAGTGGCAATTCGCGAAAAGTTTATGCTGTAAAAAAGGCCGTCGGCCCCAATTTGCGAAAAAAATAATTCCGCGATTATAGCATGATTTAGAGTATTGGAGATCATGAGGACTGAACTGTTTAACTCTGGATTGTGGATTCTACGTATTTTAATACATGTGTCAATACTATACGTGTACAGGGTACAGTACAAACTGTAGGGGTAGAGAGCCTTGATCATGCAATGATTCTTATCTAGGAGTCCAGTAATAATAGCAACAGCAATTCTGTTAAATTCTTAATTGAGAAAAATTGTCTGCAATGCAAAATTGCAAGTCATTATCTACACTGTTGAAACTGTGATGTAATTACTAATATTTCAAGGGAGAACATACTACTTTTGCCCTGGAACTGAAGCAGTTAGAGCTGTACACTGTATGTACATCACACTTTTCATATTCATTTCACACAGACACAAAAGTGGTGTCATTACAAGTCATGATACGTACATTGTACGTTGTTCAATATTAATACAACTACACTACACATACATGTACGTAATTGTAACTGTACCTGAATCTCATATGAAAAATTTTGAAAATTAGATCTGTCGTCTTTGGAACATGATACATACAACATTTGTACATGGTATAAGTTTGAACTTCATAGGCATAGCACTTTCTGAGCTAACCTCTGCACAACTTTTGGGGAGAAATAAAGAAAGAAGAAGAAGAAGAAGAAGAAGAAGAAGAAAGAATCCGTACAGATACAGAAAGTGATCCGAGAGGATACTCGGATCACCTAATTATGTTTCCTTTGTGCTTGTACAATGTGCAAGATGTATTCCAGATAGAGAAGTCAAGATATTTTTTGGTGAGATTACATTGTTTGTGACCTCTTTCTTCATTGAACATTTTTTTGTCATACCTTCCAAACAAAGCAAAACAAAACAAAACAAGTTTGTCTACAAAATGCATTTTTTATAAACAAAGGAAAGAACAAATCATAAAAAAGACAAGCAATACCCACCAACAGGAAAACACTATAATAGCAAATTCAATGACTTCAAAAGAGACCACACTTAATTCAAACTTTGATGAGTTGTTACAATGAGTTTTATATGCCATATCCTACCTTAGAATTCTATTTGTAGTTATCGTTGGTTTGGGACTGTCTCAAATTAAGATTGATTACCAAAATTACATGAGAAATGTCCGGTATTGGGTGTGCGATAAAAAAAGAGAGAGAGAAAGAGATAGAGAGAAAGCACAAGACTATTTGTAGCTGATTTGATTTCGCACCCAGACATGATCTACATTGTACATGTATGCCCACCAGCAAAATATGAATCAAATGAAGTGAAACATGGCTCTGTGGATTGATCTGAGATACAATACATGGATTTGAAAGTAAATGCTTTTGCCTCACATGAAAAAGGGGGGAAAAAACGACAACATTAACTACTACAAGTAGTATGCAGTCTTGTACAATTTTGTATTATCTATACACTATTAAACAGGTGACGAACAATTTTGTGACAACAAATGGTACATGTATTTATTCCAAGGAAAGAATCTTATATTTCTGAACCTGTAGTGTTTGTAAAATGCTGAATCAAATCTCAAATTATCAATAGGTGCAGCATGAATGCAAAATTGTGCATGGTACAATGTGCACTCTGTACATTAACCCGTTGAGGACAGGCAGACTTTATTTTTCTACATGTTGAACACACATTTCCCATAGACACCTGCCTGAGTACGTGTACTCGGGACTCGTCTTCAACAGGTTTTAATATTTCTATGTATTGTGTATTTTCCAATATTCTTAGCTAGAATGAATAATAAAACCAGCAAATACCTTTGATCGGCTCTGTGGAAAAAATAGATTTATAGAAAATGATAATCAGGCAAAAATATCAACATACTTTATACAGCACATACAGTACAATAAACAAACAATTATTTGATATCAGTTTTGATAGGCATTTTGAGGGACCTGTGAAAGTCATTTTAGAGTATGATCATCTATAGGACTGGTGTAAAACTTAAAGATACAATCTGGATGAAATGTGCTTTAGATTGTGTGGTTTCACTTACTCAGGATACAATTAAGTCCCTTGAGAATTGTAATTTCCAATTCTTAGCCTTTGGTTTTTATAGCTTCCAGCCAAGCTACGAGTTTGTACATTGTATGGCATGATACACTGAAAAATTACTATAATATAATGTGGCTGGAGCAAAGACACCTCCATTTCTCCAGCTGTGTGCTGTGAATAAACATCATTGCTCTCCTGTACAGTATGATACATCACTGAGGGAAATAGATAGTGACACAATGCATTGTATACATTGTGCAAAATGTAATGGAAAGACCATGGATGTAAACAGTGTGATGTGCAGTACAGGTTTGATTCATTATGCAAAATTGCACAGAATGGATTTTAATAATGAGTAGATGATACCCCATTTTACAGTGTAGTAGACATCACTTTAGCTACTTGTATTAGATGCTGTCTTTGGTGAATTACCATCCCCACTTTATTACTGGAGTACATGTAGTTTCAATGGGAGAAACATGCTTGTAAGGAGAATTTTTATCCTCTTTTTTTGTTTTCCCAAGGGGATGGGGTACAATTGTAAATACAAACGTAAGTGCAAAACAAAAAACAACAACATGCTATTTATTCATGTACCATATGGGCAATTCCTTAAATTTGTCAACCAGAGGGTCAATTTTTCAAAATGAAATTATCAGCACAAATTATATATCATTTTGATGGGAATTGTTTAAACTGTTCAAAAATGTAAATTAGAAATGTACTTTACCAAGGTCAAGGTCACAGGAGTGATTTCAATGAAGCCATTTAACAACTGCTCTGGAACCACTTTTATAATCCACTATTTCATTTGATATTTTTTGTGAAGGAAAAGAAAACTTTTCAACTCACTACATCATTAAATATGAAGGTAATGAATCACTTTTTCCATATCCATAGGGTAGAGAATGTGAAAGTGACAATTTATGTTGTCTTCTTTACTTTTATTTTATGCATTATTTCAATGTACGTCCGAAACAAAAAAAAACACTTTTTTTTTATCTTACATAAAAACTTGAATGCCAGTAAACTGCAAAATCTCAATGCAAAGCAAGTTTTTGTTGCTTTTCAAATGTGTAACTTAAGAATTTTGTAATTATCTCTAATTAATGAAAAAATATGTGTTCGGACGTACACTTTTTTATGTACGTCCGAAACAACTTTTATGTACATCCGAAACGCTTTTCATGTTGACTTCTTACTGTGCTCTGGAACCCATTGAAAACAATCCTATTGAGCTTACATGTTTTTATAAGGAATACATTTCTGTGTCTAATCCTCTTGTATACATAGGTTAATGATAGTCAATAAAATTTTAATTATTCACTAAATAAACAAATTCTGTCCATGTATGTGTGTACACAAACAAGTTAGGCTGAACAGAAAGCGTGGTCTGAAGTTGATACTGTGGAATGTATGAAAACCACCAACAGTAGAGAATGGTCATATATCAACATTCTGAGACATTCTTTAGATAATGTGTCTTTACAAGGACAGATATTGATTACTTGCTTACTTACATAGAGCAGAGAAGGTGGCTTGTTGTATGAAATACCCTCCTATTTTGGCCAAGACTGAGTATTTCAGCTTCTTATCACCTTGCGTTCACATTGCAATACTACAATGTACTGTTTCCTACCATTTTTGTCAGCTGGTGTTTACAATCCTAATCCTGTGACTTGAAGTTATCATCTGCATCTTCATGCATTTTGATTACAGATATATGGACACATAGTCTGCAATTTAGACAACAATAAGACATGATATACATCATTGTTACGACCTAAGACCTCATAGACATACAATGTTCAATTCACTTCGGTTAGTTCCTAAACCTTTTGTCAGTTTTCTTCACAAAGCTATGACGTATTTATCTTCTTTCAAAATCGGTTTCATGGTCTACTGTAGTATCTATGTCATATCATATTTTTCTAATTTAATGATTTAATTCAATGCTGCACACTGGCACTGGTCCGATGGTCCAGGACAAGTAAAAATTACTGTCGGACCAGTAATTTTTTAAAGGGATGGACCAGTTAAAGATGGAAAAAACTGGGTACCTACTGGTCTGACAGACCAGTCCGACCAGTAGAAAAAATGGGTAAGTGTGCAGCCCTGTCTAATTTGTGATTTATCATCATGCACTTTAATCATCCATTTGAAAATTACAGACTGACGTTGCTGCCGAAGGAATACTGGAGTAGGTCATGCCATAAAATGGTTATGATAGTGTTAGTGATTTATGATAATAATTAAAAATATTTCAGAGTGAATAAGATTTTTTTCCATAGAATAAATTATGCAACAAAAATACACTGCATAGAGCCCGCTGTTTAGCAGGTACTCAATAGCATTTCACTAAATCTAATATTCTTTACAAAAAAACAACAACATCAAAAGGCCTTTGATTATCAGAATATTCCAAGCAAAATGCAAAACTGTCCCATATTTTACTTTCTTCATACATTACCATACATGTTTCTGTGAGCTTGACCTCACAAAAAGGAACCCATAATGTTTAAATTACACTGAATGTTGTGTTTAATACATAAATCACTCATAAATTGAATGTGACCATGCAATATAATGCTTTGCTCTTTTCATTGTAAGTTCAGAGAGTTTTGAGAACAGAGTAAAAATTCATGTAAAATTTTCTGGTCCAATACATGTACTTACTGTTAAATCGACATAAAGTAATCAGCAATTGGTTTCTTTTGATTATTTTTTTCCATAATTGTAAAGGTCCTTGTTTACTACTGTAATATGCTTTAAGACTAGGGTTTAATTCTAATAGTTGGCAAAACAGGCCTATTTTTCACTCTTATTTCCCATAAGATGGCAAAATCAAATAGCTTTGACTTGCCCATGAACAATATTGTGTCAGGATTACTCTACTGTTGTCTGTAAAAAAAAAAAAAATGTATTGTTTTGCAACCATGGTATACAATGTACATGTAACAAATATCTAGTCAGTATGTTACAAACAGTTATTGGTTACTACACGTAAATCTCTCGATTTTCCACAAGTTTTATTTTTCTTTCTGTTTGTAAATAAATGCATCTGGTACTGTACTTCGTTGATCGTATATTATTTTGTACCGTGAATAAAAAAATAACCTGAAATATAATGTTTCTATAATTAATTGGTTACCTATGCAACACATGTGATTCGGTTGTTCTGGCCAGTTAGTTTTTAGGCTGTATTTTGTGTTATAATCACAAAGTTTGATATTAGAATTCTGGTTCTGTAATACAAGTACTGAGTTGTATATACTTATCATGCCTGAATATTGTTATGTACATGTATTATTAAGGCAGCTGATAATGCACAGACAACGGTATACAGTGTTTTTCATGTTCTGAAGCTCTTTTATTCTTTTACACTGGTAATGCTGACATGATAGACAAGTGCTATCATCTGAGAAGGGCCTAGGATGAAAAATAGTTATGAAACAAATTTCTTTTTGCATTTATTACAAGTGTTGTTGAGGGTGTACAAAGTGTACGTCCGAAACGGCGGTCATGTACGTCCGAAACTGTACGTCCGAAACAAAAAACAAACATAATAATTTCAATGTTAATTGTTTAAATTGCTAATTTTTTTTACATTTCTACATCATTTCACATCTACTTTAACTGATATAATGTGAATTTTTAGAAAAATATTGCATACTTCACAGAACTTTGTGATTGAACTTATGAAGTCAGAAAATTCACTTTTTCTGTGTACGTCCGAACACATGCTATTTTTTAATCATTCCAAGGTCACTGAGGTCTTGACATAATTTTTTCATAGTTAATTGTTTTCTACTAACCACTTGTCATATCATGGCCTGAAAAAAGTGCCATATTCTCAATCTTGGTATCTTTGGCAGCTTAATAATGTGTTCAAAATGTACGTCCGAATTTATGGAATTGCCCATATGTACAAATGCAGGTACTACATGTAGGTCCTATGTACACGGTATTAAAATTCCTCTAATGTCTAAAAGAATGATTTAATAGGTAAACTAAATGATGATAGAATTGAATAGAGAGGATTATCATGGATTTACAATAGTATACGTATAGTATACGTGTGTAAACCAGGAGTTGTTTTAAAAATATTGTGAGACACTTTTAAAATGGAATCATCAGAATAAATTTTTATGTGATGAGTATAGTCATAATCAGTGATGTCAAAACGGTATTATGACACAAACCAAAATTGGCACTCTAGTTCAGGCCTAGTATTGTGTGCATTCTTGATAGCATAAAGCTGCATGGTACTATCACAGCAGAAACACACAGGACAGTGGTAATGACAACCAATGATACTAATATGTCGGTAATTAGATTGGGTTTTAAGGGATTCTTCGTCAACTCTGATTTGATCCTCTCCTGCGGCTTATAATGAACGGCACGTCACCGTCATATGACCGACATTAGGGCAGTTTGATCTAATGCAGCTGTGGCTAGATGCATTCTTCGGCCTGGTACATACATGTACATGTACAAAGCGTAACTTACTGTATATTACAAGGTTGCACATTGTCCAAAATTTACATATTATGTGGTACATGTGCATAGTCTTAAATGTGGGTTGGGAACTTGAACCATTAATACCATGTCGCGATGAGCAGTCCTGTCAAAGTCATTTAGTGGCAGATCCAGAGGAGGGAGCAAACAGCGCATGCCCCCCCCCTTTATTTTTTTTCATTAAACACAAAAGAAATTTTAAAAAATGGCACCAGAAATATTAGTACCCCCCTCCCCCTTTACAAAATTCCTGGATCCGCCCTTGGTTATTGCTAATTTTAGAAGGTATGTAGGAATTGAAATGAGAAATTTTAGAAGAGGAGGGGGAAGAAGAATCTGCTTGAATAAGAAGAGGGACAAGAAAGAAGAAGAAGAAAGGAGAAAAAGAAGGAGATGAAGCATACACTAGAGCAAAAGGAGAAAATGAAAAAAAAAGGATCCATGTACAGAGGAAGACTAGGGGAAGATAATGATAACATTGGTGATAGTGGAAATTATTAAATGATTGTAATAAGAATAGCAAAGAAATAGACTGAGTAGAAAGAACAAAAATAAGTTAATATCTATAGACTAAAAATAAGAATGTCTGGATGTCATAAAGTCCAATGATATTGGGTTTGTTTTGTGATCAAGAAAGAGAAGAAGAAGAGGAAGAAGGGGTTCAAAAGAAGAAGAAGAAGAAGAAGAAGGAAAAGAAGAATGACATTCACTTCCAGAAGAGATGTGAAGATACTGAAGAGAAGGAAGAGGCAAAAGACAGGGTATGATTGAGATGTATGTTAAGCAAACATCACGAGTCCCCCAAGCTGTGGTAGACATCCCAATGAGTCTGTGGCTTGGAGTGATGGGTTAATCCTGGGGTTGGTGCCACTCTGATACCCCTTTCACACTAATAAGTTTCATGACATACCCAGTGCTGAACTTGGAGATATCTACACTAGTAGCATTTATACTCTGAGAATTCTTCAGCATGGCATCAGCATGGCATCAGCGAATTGTTATAATAATTATTAGTTTTCTTCTTCTTCTTTTTTTTGCTACATTTTTTGACCAATACACATGTAGGCCTAGGTACGTGGTACGTATGTACGGTTCAAGAAATATTGTGTAATCACTTTCAATTTAAAAAAAAAAAAAAACAAAAAAAAAAAACTTAAAATTCTTCTCCGTAACACTAGCTACTGCTTCAACTAGTTTTTTTTTTTTTTTTTTTTTTTTTTTTTTTTTTTTTTTTTTTTGTGTGTGTGTGTGTATACATATCAAAAACAGAAACTGTTGCAACCTGACACTTCTTAAAAAAAAAAGAAAAAAAAAATAAAGACATGCAAATTACAAGCACAGGTACTTGAATTGTATTGGAAAAAAAAATATGCCGCATTTTGCTCCAAATAAAAAAAAAAAAATTAATGCCAGTGAATATTTTTTGTTTCATTTTGTTTCACAGTACAGAGAATGACAGTGCCGCCAACTAATTCCCAGTCCCCCTCCCCTCCCCCCTCAACCCATGGTCATCACGCATTATACACTCTGTATGGAATTCACATTGATTCACCAGTGGAAAAACAACTCATAATGCCTTATCATTCTCAACCAACGAACTGGGATATTGTCTGTGTGAAATTTCAATGGAAAAACAGAACAAAACAAGCCAAAACAAAGCAAAGTGATTTCAGACCAAAGGAAATCACAGGATGAGAATGGTGATGCATAGATGCCTTCTATTAACCGATGCAGTCTGAAAGTGGGATTGAGTACATGTGTACACTGTAAATGAATTTATCCCAGCACATGGAGGATAGTAGGAGAACAGCAAGCTTGGCGCTCGCTTGTTGTCCATAATTACTCCACCAGACTTTTCTGCCAAGTGCAAAAATTTTCTTTCCTCTGCAATATCTCCTTCTGTGTACGACCTCCCCCTCCCTACCCCCCCCCCATCTGTTTGGCTGCATGCTCAATCAATGTGCCGCCTAGAATCGCAATTGGGTTGAAAAGTGTTCGGATCTGGAATTCATTGTCAAACGTCTCACGTTTCTTTTGCGCACCTCCATTGTGCAGCCTGCATGTTCTCTACAAGTACAAGTACGGGATATCAACGTATCGTACACACGTACATGATGCTTTGTGTCCTGCTGATATCATTTGGATGGTGTGGTGCACGTTTTTGATGTTGTGGCCAAATTATTCAACCCATTGTTTTGGCTCTCATTGTGTTCCAAAGAATCACTCAAAGTGAAATTATATCCCTGTAAATTGAGTCCCCCCCCCCCCATTTATGATTTCCTGACAGTACATATATTTATATTGCACTCTGAGATTGTAAAAACAGCAGAGATATGAGAGATGGGAGAGAGAGAGAGAGAGATAAATGAGAGAAAGCCTTTTTGTAATTTCACAGAGATGACTGAAGATCTCGGAGCTTGTGTTTACCAAAGATTTACAATCAAGAACCCCCATATACACACCTCTTCCAGCACTTTTTGCCATAGTGCTTTGAATCACCGGGAAAGTAGGGTCACGGGCATTTGTGACGTCAAGTACACCACATCAGAGCCCCGCCGGCTTCAGCCAGATGAGTCCCCCACCATCTCTTCTCTATCCTCCCCCCCAACCCCCCCCCCCATCCTCCAGAACTGCATCCCCATTTTCCCCACTCCTCATCCGAAGAGCTCTGGTTTATACGGCCGAAGAACAGGATCCTTTTATTGTTTACCCATTAGAGGCATTCATCCGCGAGATGCGGGCAGGCGACGTAATGAGTTCATCCATCGTCCTCCGTGGCTGGCTCTCTCGCGGCTCGCGCCCCTGCCGCCGGGCGGGGCCCTGCCTGCCCCCCTCACCAGAAAGCAGAGTCTGCAGTCTCTGTAGCGTCTCTCTCCTCTCCCTGTGTCCCGTCCCCTTTCCTCTTTTCTCCATCTCGATCTCTGGATGTCCTCTCTATCACTTCGCCTCACACTAGCAACCGATTTCAGCTACGCAGTAGTCTGATGTTAAGGATTTGTTTTTTTCTTTCTTACTTTTTCAATACATTGATGAAATACTTCCGTAGCTCTGTTTTCTGGCTTCATGCAAAAAAGCAACAACAAACTGATTGTGTTTTATTTTGTTAATTGTGTATTCTTGATATACCTAGTTCTTCTTACCGATGATTTAACTAAATTATTCTGCTTTATTCTGTCACTCTGCTGATCTCCATCTCATTGTCTTTTTGTCTACATACCCCTATCTCTGTCTTTGTCTGCATACAGATCAAGCCAGCTATAAGTCTTTACTTCCCGTGATTTGTATTCATGTCATCACCACATCTTCACCCCACCAGCTCTCCCTCCTTCTCCCTCGATCTCCCCTTCCATCTCCAACCCCTCTCCCTGCTCTCATATCTGATGTACATTTTTAATATCTTTATCTCTCTTCTGTCTTGTACTGTATACAAGTGTAATGTCATCCATCTTTCACCAGCAGAATGTACACAGGGTGTTTTGACCCCTCCCTACCCCACCCTCACTTTTTTTATTTCACAAGTGCACTCAAATTGCCTGCGTCTTTTGCTTGGGCACTTCCCACTCTTTGAGGCGTAATTATTTATGAATCTCTCTCCTTTTTTTTTTTCTCTCTCTCTCTCTCTGCATACCCTATGTATCAATCCTCCACTCCTTTCTCTTCTTTTCTGAGACAGCACTTTGCATCTCCATCCCCTGTCTTTAAAGACAACAATTCCCATCTCTCTTAACTCTCTCTCTCTCTCTCCATCTGTCTCCAAACGACTATTGTTACAGCTATTGTATTCGCAAGCATTTTTCACAAATTTTCACAAAATTGGGCAAATCAGTGTCGGACAGCAAATTTTTAAACAAGTACATGTGAACTGAAAATGTCACTTCACTGTAGGGTAATAGTACATTTACTATAGCCTCGGTGTCCATCCGCGAAAACAATCTCACAAAAATGTCAATGACCGCCTCATATCAGCAAAATTATCTGTATGCCAAGAATAACAGTTTTTACAGTTTACAATGTAGTCTTTAACTGTTTTCACCCCGATTATCATTCTCTCCCCCTTAAATACCCATTTTTTATTCAAATCTCTTCTCCCCTCCTTCTCATTTTTCTCCTCCTCCTCCTCTTTCTCCCACTTTTTATCTGTCTCCCACTTTCCCACTATCACACTTTCTCCATCTCTTTCCCCCATCCAGCTGATGTGTGACCCTCATGCATCCTCTTTCTATTGTCATAAATATTGATTTCAGTACTTTAAATGCATGGATCAGCCTCTTCTGTTTATAACTCTCTCTTCCCTTCCTATCTGTCACTCCTCTCTCCCTCACTTTCTGTGATACCTTTTGGCCTTATGATATCTGTCCTTCTGTCAGAGGCTTACATTTTATCCACTTTTCTCTCTTATCCTCTCCATTTTCATGAGTCTCTTCCTCTCTCTCTCTTTCTCTTGCATTTTGCTACTAGCACAGCAATGCACCTCTCTCTCTGCCCTCCCCCCAAAGAGAACTTCCCAACATCATTCACTTTTCCCTCTTCAGACTCTCTCTCTGCCCATATCTTTCTCTCTTTCTCTTTAAATAGCCCTTTCAGATTGGTAGAACAATATTTTCTCTTACCTTATTGTGGGACATGGGGACATGTTTTATTTAGTTTTGGATTTTTTTCCTTTTTTAAGTTTGATTTGAAAATTGACTGCAATTTCTTCAAGACATGTGTTTTGTTTAAATGTTTGTTTTTTTTACTCCATTTTGGTTGGAAGATATTTTCCTTTTAAAAGCAAGATGTGCCTGATTCTGGGTACATGTTTGCAGTCTGAACATTGTACAACCTGTCTAAAAATCCACTGACAAAGATGAGAAAGTTAGCATGTGTTTGAACTCCTTCCATGTTTTTCCTGAATGTACAGAGTTATACATTCAATATAGGTGTATACTTCTGCATGAACATGTAATAAAAACAAGTTATTCATTGTCATTCACAGTTTAATACGTGTACATTGTACCAAAGAGGTGTACAATTGTAGGCAAGCTCGCCCAGTACAATGTATTATCACCTTGATTGTACCTGTTGGTGAGGAGACATGTTCAATTAACTCAATACTCATTAGAATTAGAAATAATTTATGCTCTTGGGAAAATAAGATTGGACAAGCTCATGTACAAGTGTGAAACTGCTTTCCGAAAATAATCACAGTGTCTTTTCCCCTGCCTCATCCTCCATCAAATATAAACTGCTTTTCTCTCTCAATTCTCTCTATCCCTCTCTCTCCTTCTTCTCCCCACCCCCCCCCCAGTCTCTTTAATACTTGTCTTCGTCTCCCCATCTCTCGCCCTCCGCGTCATCCCGTGCGTAATTTACCCCGCGATACGGCCACGGCTGATTGCGAGGCTCAGCTCTGAGTCACCCACACATAGCCCATTAGGCCAACTCTCTCTATCACTCTCCGCTCCTCTGTGCGGTGAATTAACCGCTCGACATGTAGGTCGGTGGGGCGATGGGAGGTAAAACTCTTGGTGGTGGGATGGGGGTGGGGGGGGGAGGGGAGCAGAGAGCAGGAGAATGATGATGCCTTGGTACAAGCAAGGAGGTTGCCTAGTACCTCCTTGGTACAAGGTAGAGATGCAGCCCTGCAGTATATTACGGTCATTCATAAATGACCAGCAGAGCCGAGTGTGGGTGGGGGTGGGGGGGGGGGAGGGTGGTGACATTTCTTGATCCATGTCATCACCATCAACAACCTAATTGATGCAATGACATCACAATTATTGTCGTGGTATTAGATACCATGGTAACTTGTTGGCACCGTTTTCGTTGGCGAAATACAAGGTCCGTACAACATCAAAAGATACAGTCTCTGTATAGATGTCATTAACGTGTACTTGGTTCTGTTCTTATTCACATAACAAGGTCTTTTCGGTGATTTTTACGTGAGCATTGCACATATTATGTGCACATTTTTCTCCATTGACGAAAGATCTTTATGTACAGATAATGCAAAATGGGTCAGGGCACTTGATAAATACACTGACTGTTAAAGATGGATGGTATTTTATGCTAATGATTCACATTCAAATCTAGCTTGCTTTTTTTATCTTTAATAGCTTTTTTTATCTTTCTTTAAGAATTTATCTTTAAAAAAAAAGGATGTTAGGCCTACTGTATATTTACAGAAGCCAACATACATTGTACCATAGTTAATGAATATTTTCAACCAACGATGCCATGTACAATGTGTATGAATCTATGAATTTTTGTTTGTTTGTTTGTTTGTTTTTTTTTATTCTTGGGCATCAGAATATTTTTGATCTCCAGAGGTTGGCTACCCTGCTACTGGTTGTGATCTAGAGAAAACTTAATTTTTATTAGTTTTTTTTTTGTTTTCTTCTTATTAAATTATTTTTACCAAACTGCTTCATTTTGCCAAAATTGTGGCCTAATGATGATTGAAGTTACCATGATGTTATAATGATGATCATGCATAATTATGATCAACATTATTGCATAAAGATTATGCTCAATAAAATATGAGAATAATGATTATAATAATAACCTCAGTCTAGTAAACTGATAGCAATAATTTGATTTTAAAAGGTAATAATGATAGTGACGATGATAATGATGATGATAATGATGATAATGATAATCATAACGATTTATCAAAAATGAACCTCTCTGTCAATTTATCAGGCATCAATAATTTCATAGTGTGAATGATACAGCTCATAGCTAACTTTTAGGCCTACATGCTACCATAAAGCGATGTGCTACAAATAGATGCAGTGTACTGCTGTACATTGTATGTGCACATGTGTGTGTGTGTGTGTGTGACTATCTTCACAAAGATGGCAAATCCGCTGTGGATATCTCATTATCCAAGAATGCCCAAACATAATTACTCCACGGCAATCAAGACAGGAGCTGAGGAAGATTGAGGGACTTGCTACTATACACTGTAGGATTAGACGGTTACAGTGTGTATGGGCTATTTCTGTGTCGGGCTGAGTGTGCAGTAATCACAAAACGTTGTATATTGTACCAATTGTTAGCTTGTTAATGGCTTGGTTGTTGATTTTCCATGCTTCAGTGCACCAAAATCCTAATAAATATAACACATTATTGATGCACTATTTCAGCCACAAAATTGAGGCTACAGTGGATTTATTTGGGTCATGCTAACTGGTGGAAATAGTTCTATCAGTGCAAAAATTAAATTCTTATGAAGATTTAAATCAGGGACTAGCAATACTTGGGCAAGTCCAAGCTATTTGATCACACAAGACTGAAAATTCAAAATGGGTCAATCTACATAAACTTGGTATCATTTGAAAGCTAAGAAGTTAAAATACATGAATTTCAAAAAGAAAAAGTAAAAATCCTTCTGCATAACCAGCAATAAATTAATTAATCTGCATAAATCAAAATTTAGAGTAACGCGTGGGACATTCAAAAATTCTGCATTTTAAAATGTATCTTTTAATTTTTACAAGTTTTTATGAAAATAAGTATGGTGACCTTAAGTCTGACTAACAAGTTATCATGACTGTGATTTTCAGTTTCTCAACTGATTAAATATGCAAATGAGGGATGGGCCAAAATTAGCATGTCCCACGCGTTACTTTTTTAGGTCGTTATTTCTCATTTGCATAAAATTTAATGATTTGATTGACCTGAAACTTTCAAAAGACCAAATTCACAATGGACCTAATCATATCCAAGAGATAAAAAGTTAGTCTGATAAATCTCATACTTGCAATTTTCAATTAAACTTAGTAACGCGTGGGACATTTTAGTAACGCGTGGGACGATTTGTGTACAAGTCAATGGAAGTGTACTAAATCTTAGTCTTCTATGGGAAATGTGTACATTATTGAGGGATTTTTTTTAATTTTCTGAATTCTGACTTGAAATTTGGTGAAAAGTTCCACTTTGGATGAATAATTCACAAAAGATCATTACATGCTATTTTCAAGGTCACATTCAAAGGCAAATGTCAAAAAATAAAGGATAACACAGGCATTTCATATTTCTTATTATATCTATTGTTCTGGTGGGTCTAAATCATTTGAATTTGCAAGAATTTATTAGAAATACATCTATTTAGATAATTAGTACCCCATATTAAAGTTTCTCTGAGCAAATGTGCAATTCACATCACAATATTCATAGTGACAAAAATGTCCCACGCGTTACTTGTCCCACGCGTTACTATACCTATCTTTCTATAATTGACCTTGAGAGAAAACAGTTTCATGATTTTTTCTGAAATGTTTTGTTTCAGGTACAGTTTTTGTTGTAGAAAAAGATGTTTGTAATGATTCTATAGTATACCAAGTATTTTCACAATAATTGAGATAAAAGTAAAAGAAGAAAAAAAAGACAATTTTTGTGGTCCCACGCGTTACTGGAGAATAAATTTGCATAAATTAAATACTGAACGCATGATTCTCATTTTTTCTATTGTTTTGAATGAAGATACCTACTAGCTATCAAAAGCAACACAACATACAGAATTTCAATCTTAACAGTGCAATATAGGGCTAAATCTTCTTGTGATGTCCCACGCGTTACTGGTGCAAAATAGCTTGGACTTGCCCACTTGTAATCACGCTGATATTATTTTCTTTGCCATTGTATACTGTGTATTTGTTCCAGGGGCCCGTTGCATAAAACTTATTATATACCTCATTTCTAGAATCCTCTCATGTGATTGGTTAACCCTTGTGAAAAAGTACTGCAGTAGTACTGCAGTACAAGTATTGCAGTACTACTGCAGTACACGTACTGCAGTAGTACTGCAGTACTAGTACTGCAGAAGTACTGTAGTAAATTGGACACTTTACTGCAGTACTAGTACTGCAGTACTGCAGTACTGCAGTACCAGTACTGCAGTACTACCTCACTTCTTCCTTGCAGTACTAGTAGTACTGCAGTACTGGTACTGCAGTAGTCATTGCATCAGTAGTACTGCAGTACTGGTACTGCAGTACCAGTAGGCCTACTGCAGTACCAGTACTACACAGCAGTAGTACTGCAGTACCAGTACTGCAGTACCAGTATTGCAGTACCAGTACTGCAGTACCAGTATTGCAGTACCAGTACTGCAGTACCAGTATTGCAGTACCAGTACTGCAGTACTACAGTACTGGTACTGCAGTGGTACCTCAGTGGTACTGCAGTACTACTGCAGTACCACTGCAGTACCAGTACTGCAGTACTACTGCAGTACCACTGCAGTACCAGTACTGCAGTAGTACTGCAGTACTACTGCAGTACCACTGTAGTACTACTGCAGTACCAGCACTGCAGTACTACTGCAGTACCAGCACTGCAGTACCACTGCAGTACCAGTACTACAGTAGTACTGCAGTACCACTGCAGTACCAGTACTGCAGTAGTACTGCAGTACCACTGCAGTACCAGTACTGCAGTAGTACTACAGTACCAGTAATGATACTGCAGTACTCAGTACCGGCACTGCTGTAGTACTGCAGTACCAGTACTGCAGTAGTACTACAGTACCAATAGTGGTACTGCAGTACCGGTACTGCTGTAGTACTGTAGTACCAGTACTGCAGTAGTACTACAATGGTATTGCAGTAATACCAGTACAGGGAAACCTGGGAAAAGAGGATATCTTATTGGTCTCATCTGAATTTGCAAATATTGAAATAGTAAACATACAGTATGCCTATGTTTACAATGAGGTACTGGTTATAACGAGGACAAAATGGTGGTCCCACCAACCTCATTATAAAAGGGTTACCCTGTACTTCATTACTGCAAATGAATATACATGTACAATTACAACGATAAACAAGTGACAATCTATATCCGCTTTCATAGCATACATAAACAATCAATAAAATATAATACAATGTTTGTTTTTTTCTAGAATTCAAGTACTGAGTATACATGAAACCCATGTATGTTTTTCCCTGTAGGCCTACACCCCATCTGGGGCCCATATGGGCCAAATGGGCTTTGCCAATTTAGTTCCATATTTTCCCCATATACACCACATGGGGCCCACACTGGTTTTGTCAGGGCAGGCATGTAATCTAGAAGATATTCTACAGTGTAAGTGTAGCTAGGTTGAAAGGGAAATTTGTTTTCCAAGGTGGAAACACAGATTTCTCTCATGTGAATGTTTGCAAAGTAATGAAATAACAAAAAACATACAGTAAATGTATGAAGATGAATTACAACAGACCGCTTCTGCAATTTAGTCAGATTTTATGCATGCTTTCTTCACAAAATTGAACCTTAACAACCACAAAGCTTGACTGAAGGCTTGCCCAAACCAGCAACAGCCAGGGGAATTCATGTCTGTGGAACTCGGTGGAAGGGGGCAGGTGAATGATATGCTTCATTTCTAGGCTGTTGGAAAAGAAATATCCGTAAGTTGTTATGTAATACATTACAGAAACGGTTTGTTGGCACAAGAGATGACACTTCAAGCGCTGACAGGAATAATGATCAATATGATGTACATGTATTACGAAAACATGCAATCCTGATGTAAAGTTAAGTTGAGAGGAGTAGAGAACACAAAGAACTTAAATCTGAGTAGACTTGATGTAGCATAAAATTTAAACTATTTATTATGGAAAGTCCAGCAAATGAAGGAACATATTCACAATGCATGCAAGAAAAAAAAAATTGTAATGTTCTGTCAATATCATGATACAGTACATGTATAAGGAATTATATGTATTTTCAATGATGATCATATAAATAAAAATGATGCATGAAAATATTTCCAATATTTGGTTTGATTTTACAGTCCAAGTAGTAGTACATAGCCGACTTGATCCTGACACTTTTCCTTTTCATTCAAGATAACACAATCAACATTCTCCTCATTTATAAATAAAAAGAGAGAAGAAATGTCACTGAATGTGATAAATGTCCCACCATAGTCTACAATCACAAAGGCGACAGTCAATCTTTTTCTTAATTTCCAGCTGGAGCCTCTTGCACACTCTTTGTCCTCCTCCTCGTCTGCATGTTTCCTTTATGATCACGCGAGTTGGAAATCCAGTGGCAAGCCCAGTTTGTGGTCTCTTTCTCGCTGGTATCTTGCATCCCTTTGCTTGTGCATACGAATGTATCATGTCTGCAGTAGAAAAGATGATAGAAAAAGAAATGCTAAATTGTCAGTACATACCTGTGTATACATACATGTATTTCAAGATTGAAAAAGTGAAACATCATGGAAATTTTATTCCAAGTATCCAGATATTGAATCAACCCCCTCCCCCTCCACATTTTGGCGACTACTCCGCCACATGAAATTTTTTGACTGCATCGTTCCCTGACTTTTACTTTGAAGTCTTGCACATCTTTTGATACTGTCATGACGCTGCATGACGTTTTATGTATGCCTGTCAGACTGAAAATGGCTCAAAACGTGATTTTGTGTATAAAGTCTATGCAAATTGAGTTTTCTCTTCTTATTCATAAAGATCTAATCATTTTCACTTTCATGGGCTGAAACTAATTAATTTTATCATGATAATGCTTGAAATGGGTTCTGACATAAATTCTGTGGGAAAAAAAATGATGAATCAACAGGCCGAAAAAACAAAAAAATACATGTACCTAAGATTACCAAGAAATTAATACAATAAAATACTGAAGAAATTGATTTTGATACTATCTTTTTTTTCAAATTCATTGTTAGAAATGCCACAAAGAATGTTTTCACCAAAAAATAGGATTCTAGGAGCTTTAATATCTGATAGGGAGCAAAATGCATGATTTTATGCATATACTGTATGACGAAAATTTCCATTTCTTTTTGTATAGCTTGGTAGATTACACCACGGGTAATGAACAAGCCAAATTTCATAGCGATTGTGCAATAAAACGCTGAGATCTCGGAGGGGGGGGGGGTAATTGAATCAACCCCTCCCAGGCCACAGAACACTAAAAAGGGCCTGGCCTGGTTAGGGGTAAGAGGAATTCAAAGTTTATTTGATGGAAATCGGATATGGAATAGCTACAAAATCCAAAAAGTACAACTAAAAGATTGTAATAAAATTTGAATTCCAAGCTCTAATAGGATTGCTCTGTTTTGGACATCCCAGCCATTTCAAAATTGATTTTCATTAAAAAAAAAAAAAAAAAAAAGAAATCCCCATGAAACTACATGGTCTTTCATACAGTTGTATTTTACAAGAGGTTTCTCACTATCCCACAAAAAAACAAAAACATGACAAAAACCTTAAGCCAAGTCTCAACCAAATCTTTATGATAGAGCTCTGTATCATATAAAAACGAACGGAAAAAAAAAAAGACTTTGAATGTGGAAATTAAAAAAAAAATGGCTAAGAAAGTAATTCTGTTTTTGAAGAGGGCTTGGCTTGACTTACTGAAAATAGTACTTGAGACGAAAGCATGGCAACCTTGTAAATCTGCAAACGAAGATGTCCCCTTCATGCTCGACCTGTTGTTGCCATGCAGGTCTTTCTGATCTCATGACCCACAATCTTCTCCAGAGAGTTGCCGCACACCGCCTGCCATTAGGATCCACTGATTCTGAGGATGTATGTCTGAAAAAGAGTTGAAAAGATCAAATCCTTAAATAAAATAAGAGAATTTACTAAACATAAACAAGCAGCTGACAAGACAAATGATTAATTCCTTACTTTTTTATACATGTAAAAAAAACATTCAAATCTCATTTCTCATTTTATGTGACATTTAATTTCATATAAACACTATGTTCACTGTCATTGAATTGATTTGGTTAAAAACTAACAACAGATTACAGAGGACAGAGGTCAAGGGAAAGAAAAATGACACATATAGGCAACACTTTCGAATACTAGTATTTTGCTCACCAATATCTTTCTACCAGCAAAAGAAATCTCCAGAAGCTAGAAGGCTGTCGAGCTCTTGGAAAGCTGCCTTACTCTCGAGGGGGTAATGGCGGCATCGTAGTCTCCTCAGCTCACCAATCTCCATGTTTACTGGTAAAGCAACCTGCTGTGGTGGCGCTCTGCAATTTGAATGTACACCTGCTCATGTTGGTCTAGCCTCTCCAATACTTCAAGCCTATGGAGAGTGAACATCCTCTGATCTGAAAATGCAGATGAAGAAAAGCATTCAAAAGATTAAAGACGTACTGTCGTGCATACTGTCGTGCATATTTTGAATTGATTGTAAGCGCTTTGGGCCTTGTGGGAAAAGCGCACTATAAGTAATAATAATAATAATAATAATGCTTCACAATGGATGAAACAATTAACCACTGGACTGCAGCAGGCTTTTACGCACACTGAACACCTGGGTGCTGATGCATAATAATGCATGTGTATCTCAAAACATGCCTTCCAGAAGGCGAAAGATTGGCCAGAATTATATTGCTTGAAATATGAAATAGTGAGGCATCATCCTCTCCTGATCTGCGATACCTCCACAAATCCTTCACAAAGAGCAGCTTTACTTACTATCATCAAAAGATTCATCAAAACCCTTCTTCCCACTGTAGGTCGCCATTTTGAATTGAGACTCTATAGAAACTTTCACCTTGGAGACCAATCAAAACCCTCACAAAGCTAAATCAGCTAAATCACTGATTTTGGGGGGCACCTGTTGCCCGTACATTCAATCATGTCATAGGGGTAGGGGTAGCACAGCGCTGAGGCTTCAAATTGCACATTATATGAAGACGTAATATTATATTACATGCTCAGCACACAATGGAATGTTGCCAAGGATATTACGTGGTCCGCAGCAAAGTAGTTAAACCCAAAATCTCACAGAAAGTTACTTGCAAAATGCTTGTGATGGAGTGAAGAGGTGTATCCTAACGGTTAGACTTAGCTTTAGCCTTTAGTTGACAAGAACTTTTGTCACAATCATAAGGAATTTGACAAGGAATGTCTTAAATCTAAACGTATGTCTCCTTACAGTTAGCTGCACGCGTAAGTACAAAATCAAATTCTGAGCCTCTGTGTCCAAATTCTCATTTTTGAAAGTAAAATGAGGAAAAGGTCAACTTAGGTCTGAACGATCTAATAGTAGGGTTGGACCTACTACTAATCGACCGCCTAATGTTTATTTGCTTGATAAGAATATCTAACACTGAAATTCACGTAAAAAACTTGACCTACGTGATTGAGAAAATCCAGCTCTATCAAATGCCGTTGTTCCCTTTTCGATTCGAAGTTTCAGTGCAAAAATATCGCAGACGAACTTGCGTGGCCTCGTTTCAGCTCCCCGCGGTAAATCGCGTTTTTAGGATCGACCACTGATTTTGCATTGACAATGCACGTAAACCGAGTTGTATTGAACACCGTGTTGTACGAAGCTTTTTAGAAGCATTTTAGAAACTTCCATAGACATTACATTGTGCTGTCATTACGATTCGGTGAAAATATTCATTCGAAATTTTGTCCTTGATTAAAACCATTAATGAACAGTGAATTACCGCGTTTTCCCACACCATCCTAATCTACATTCAAAGCCAATCCATTTTTATGTGCTTTGCGCGCAGAGAAGTGCGTACTAAGTGTTCAGTGCGCGAATTATACGCGGTCGGTTTCAATAAGGGTGGTCGATATGTAGTAGGGCTACCATACAGCCAGGTTCCCAGTCAGTAGTTGTGGCTATGGATGTGACATAGGTTTTTAGGTGGTTACTATTCAGGATATCTGGGCAAAGGTATGATGCAAAGTTGATTGTAGAGTCTCGAGGCGGCTGAAAACTCCCCCGGCTGAACTTAACATACATGTAAATAGATTCTAACGTTATATCTTATGGTAAGGGTACCACCTATCGCCAGTATCGGCAGGGTACCTGCTTGACATCGGCACCCTGGCTCCCTGCGTATTTATCATGGCTGTTTGCGTACGAACGAAAAAGTATGCGCGGGATTACAGTAAGTGTCATTAGCTTTGAAAACAATAAAAACGAAGAAACGCAAATCAAACTCACAAACAAACTAACAAACCAAACTAGTAGTAGCCCTATAGACATGTTTCAATTACACATTACACATGCGCTCAGTAACGACGCATGGCTGTGAAATTGACGTGTATTACCTATGGAGGGAGGGTTGCCGATCGCTAACAGCTAGAACTAACGTTGCGCGAAGAAAACGGATTGCGTGCACTAAAATTGCGCTATTTTAAAACGAAGATTTAAAACCAACAAGACGGTCACGACATATCAACTGTAGTATTTATGGCATATTTGAGGTAAGATTTAGGCGAATTTGTAATATATTTTTGGAATAAACAAGCTACAAATCCAATAGGATGACGATAGGTGGTACCCTCAATCATACACACAATCAACATGTAGGGTATACAGTTGAACGTAACTTACCATTAGCTGCAAGCAGCTTTGCGTGATGTGTTGATGCAGATTTTCCGCTGCCCCATTACACTACAGTCACTTCCTCATGGGAACAACAACGTGAATATTGGGCATTGTCCTTTATCCAGTCCACCGCAGGACCTTTTCCAACGCTGTCATCACAGTCACAGGGCATAAAATTTCTTCGTTCTCTGCGCTGCCATTTTGCTTTGTACGCGTTAACGTTTTACAGAATTTGAAAATGCAACTCAACGGCGGTACACGCGGTACTCGACTCGTTGCGTAATACATGCACTGTACTCGCATCGCGAGTGTGCGCGCACGCACGCGTGCGTAGCTACTAGTAACCCCACTCAGTGGTCATAGAAGCGATATGTGCGTGCGCGCGGGCTGGCGATCACACGTGCACTCGATTGGCGCCACAAAATACTAAGTAGACACGAATGGGGGGGGGGGGGGGGGGCTATCGGAGATCCGGTTAGTACATTTTCGGCGCATCATGATAGAATAAAACATAAGAAATTTGATCGGATTTCAACTCCTTATGTGCCATGGTGGAAATCCCCTGTGTGCCACGTTATTCTGAGACACGGAGGTAGTCATGCTTACAAAATTCTGTTAGGATGAGCATTATAGTAGGCAAGGTGAACGAGGTACCATTTTGTAGACTTGCCGCTTTTCAAACACGGAATTTCGAATTTACACCACCCATGTTTTTCCCATTTTGCAGAGACCGCGGTTCCTTCCATGTTTCTTTGAAAAAAAAATGCAATAAGATACCATCAGATCTTCCTACTATTAATTATCAAACATAATCATTTCGTGTGCGTAATTTTTTAGGTCAGCCCACAATGCAACAAGCAAAAACAGCACTCCAACTTTTTATCAGGCGACACTCGTGGCTAATATGAAAATTGGAATGCGTGTAAAACTCAACATTAACCTTTCCATTTCAATTCAATTAAATTCATTTATTTTCCATACTTCTCATGAGCATTGTAACAGAAATCAAACCAGTTCTTTAACTTTTTTTGTACAATGTGTGGAACACAAAATACATGGTGTTAACACAATAATTACATGTAGTGATAACTGGTCAAAATCGAAATCGAAATGGGGTTGATTAAAGAGAAGTATGACGGGACCTATATCTTGTTTGGCTGTAAGCCCCGAGTAATCAGTGTTTGCGAAAAAGAAACGGAGAACGGATCCTAGAAGTCAAGACCAGATTAGGCCTATGTCATGGTGCCAAATAAGAAAATGGAGGTAACATTTGTAGTCCCGACTTCCAGTTCTTTTGCTGGTTAGCAAAAATATACGAATATATATAGCTGAAATAATTAATACATTGTACAACTGCGATCTCTCCGGTTGACAGTAGCGTAAAAAATTTTAAATAACGCAATCCTGTCGCATTTCTATTTAATTTAATGGATGTATACAACGCGAAGGGATTTTCGGGAAAAGATAAAGAAGCATCTTTGATCCTGGGCGCAACGATATGTGTGAGATTATACAGCCAAAATGATTCATGAAATCATCGCATTCCCGCTGCATGGGCACCAACAACGTAACGTATAACCTAATCTCGCAAGTTAAGGTATAAACGTCGCACGTATATATAACTCTGAAATCATCGCGATCTCGCCGGATGACAGTAGCGTAAAATAGTACAATAACGCATGTTAAGCTACGTAATCGGTGTTCAGAAGAAGAAACAAACGCATTTAACTATTTGAATAGATCTGGGTTTGTTTATTATCACAATTTTAACAACGCAGTTTACAATGCAGATATTTCTTTCCTTCAGAATGGTCTACGAAGAACAGATTTGCGTAAAATGGATCACAACTTTCTGAATTCAATCATGTCGCATATTTTTCAAGAAGGGATGTAGAAAACGCGAATGGATTTTCAGAAGAAAATGAACAACGCATCTTCAATCCCTTCGGGTGCAACGATAATTGTATGAGATGACAGCCGAAATAATTTATGAAATTATCACATTCCCGCTGGGCACCAACAGCGTAAAAAAAAAGAAGAAATCCCACAAGTTACGATAAACGACACATAATGTTATGTTACTCTAATCATCGCGATCTCGCCGGTGGACAGTAGCGTAAAAATAGTTGAATAACGCATGTTAAGCTACCTAGTCGGTGTTCAGAAATAGAAATTAACGCATTTAACAATTTGAATAGATCTGGGTTTGTTCATAACCACAATTTTTAACAACGCATTTCACAATGAACATTTTCTTTCTTTCAGAATGGTCTATTAGGAACAGATCTGATGTGTAAAAAGAATCACAACCTTCTAGATTCATTCCTGTCGCTTATTTTTCAGGAACGGATGTACAAAACGCGAAGAGATTTTCGAAAGAAAATAACGCATTTTAATCCTTTCGGGCGCTACAATCATAAATTGTATAAGATTTACAGCCGATGTGATTCATGAAATTATCCCATTCCCGCTCGAAATCAGCGTAAAAATGCCTCGCATAAAGGTCCGGTAAACAACGCATGTATGTTACTTTATTTGCGCTGGTGTTTAGAAAAACTTAAACACATTTTATGCAATCTGATTTTGATAATAATAATATAAGCCTATGTTTCTCAAGAATGTAACGTGCTCTATTATATTCGAAGAGATTTTGGAAGAAAAATATCCATTTCAACCCCGACTTTTTTCGCCTTATTCACAAATAATTTACCTTTATTCTCTCGATAATAATTACCCATATTGTGTGATAACAATGCAAAGGATGTTCTAAACTTTCATCGATGGGTACATTATGACGTCGTGCTTATGTTTTTCTTTGTTTTTGATGCGTACGGTTATAACGAGGTACCGGCTGTAACGAGGTAATATCGCCGGTCCCACGGACCTCGTTACAGCGGGGTTTCATTGTATCAATATTTCAATGAAGAATGTTGGTTTAGGTAATGTGCTGTTTCTGCCATTTACAACAGAAATTTCTGATAGTGTGTGAATATTGGGTTGTTTTATACTGTCTTTTTTTTCTATACATTGTATAGTACTTTGCTGTTTCAGCCATTCACAACAGCAATGGGTTGACTTATCAGTGTCACCCATAGGGTGTGAATCCTTGATTGAGACCAATACAATGATTATGGTATATTGAATAGAAAGGTGATTTTGTTTTTGAAGCAAAGACTTTAAGGCCGTATGGAGTCAATGATAGCAATGTATTTAGATGAACATTATGTATCTTGACTTACAACTCATGATTTTATAGTCGCCTATATAGAATTTTCAAGTGTATTATATCCATTGTTTTATTTAACATGACATGATTAATTCATAGTATTTTTTTAAGGGTGAACAAGAGAATTTAGATATTAAATAATGGTATTAAGTCAAGGAACACACCAATGTATGAATTGAGGATGTCCAAATGTTTGAGGATGTCCAAATTGTGATCTTAAGACTTAGGGTATCCATTACATCCCTGAATAATGGAACTATTTAGACAGCCACTCTGCTATTTGAGATTTAGGTAAATATGAATGGGGCTTGGTTAAAAATACTGTACATTACAAGTTAATTTCCTATGCGGTATAATAAGGTTTGGCATGTTGATGAATTGTTCTAAGTATTTGAAATGCCTATGGTTAACCTACGGTATGGTATTTGTGTAATAACTCATGTATGAGTCATGCATGTGAAAGGTTAGATTTTGATCCAAAAGTTAATGTCATGTATCACGTAAATTACCATCAAGTGGATGGTGCAAGATGTCTTACAAGGAAACACAGTAACCCTGAAAGTAATTTTCTGATGTCAGTTTATTGACGATGTTATAATCAAAAGCGAGGTTAGAATACAATAGAACATAACAGAGCACGTTTGTTTTCATACAAAGAGCTATACAGTATAGTTTTATAAGCATGTGTAATTCTATTTTTCTTTGGGTGGGGGCCAATAATGTCATGTACAAATTACAGTGCTGTTGTAGAATGTTGAGTATTTCACTGCTGCTATGTTAATGAAGTCAAACAATGGCAAGAATAAAGTCTCTTAAGGGCAGGAACCTCACACTAGTATAATTATGTCAATGTGTGATTTATTTTGTGACAATGTAAGAACAGTAAATACCTAATATTTGAGCTAGAATATTTACCTTACGGTGTGATTTTGTGCTGCATTAAGTCATTGATTATAGGTTTAAGACATTGAAATGGGCACTTCTTGAAAAATTACTAAATCTGGAAAAATTAATAAATCATGCATCCAGAGGTTGGCAGCTCTGTTTCAGTCAAAATATGATTTCTTGCATAAATTGGAATATTTAAAAATAGATAGCGATTTTTTTTTTCTAATATGAAAGTTAAATTGCCCCCGTCAGTAAAGATCTAGTCTGAGGTTAAAATAGCGTTAACCACAGGTACTACCAAGAGGTTTGAGTTTTAGTCCATTGTATGATTTTTTTTTTTTATAGCAGAAATAAATACATGCATGAGAATCACTAAGTTAGCTTCTACATAATTATTATTGCAATAGCTATACTTAAACAGTAATGCAGATTTATAGTACCGACAATAAGCCACTTAAAAAAAAAAAATCAAAAGTACTGCAGTACTCCAACTTATAAACTGCAGAAGAATCATCAATAAAACTACCTCTCAAGTACTGCAATACTACTACAATGTACTGTGCTGCCTCAAAAAAGTACTACAAAATTTAAATGAGAATGGCATGAGTACTGCAAGTATTTCGATGTAAGGTACTGCGATTTACTGCCGTATATATACTACCATAGAAGTACTGTACTACAGTACTTATACCTCAAAAGTACTGCAAAATAACGAGAATGGCGAGAGTACTGCAAGTACCTCGAAGGTACTGCGATTACTGCCGTACTACCATAGAAGTACTGCCGTACTACCATAGAAGTACTGCAGTACTACCTCAAAAGTACTGCAAAATTACAATGAGAATAGCGTGAGTACTGCAAGTACCTCGAAGGTACTGCAATTACTGCCGTACTACCATAGAAGTACTGCAGTACTACCTCAAAAGTACTGCAAAATTACAATGAGAATAGCGTGAGTACTGCAAGTACCTCGAAGGTACTGCAATTACTGCCGTACTACCATAAAAGTACTGCAGTACTACCTCAAAAGTACTGCAAATATACTATGATTACTGCAAGTACTTCAAAAGTACTACGAGTACTGCAGTAGTACTGCAATAATACTGCAGTATTTCCTGCAGTACTTGAAGTACTTTTTCACATGGGAAAAGGGGAGTCATGAAAATAACTGTGCCCTATTTTTTAGTTACTGTGACCGGGGCCCGGGCACAGTTAGTAAATAGGTTTTAGAGACAGTCGCGACCCCGTACACGTAGATTGCTCATATGTACGCACCAATGATACGACCGCCGCGCATTCAATCAGTGTGCTGTAAAAGAGACTAGCGGACTGGTTTGGAGACAATCGCAACCCCGTAGTACACGTAACGTACGTAGTGGTACACATCACTGTACGCACCAATGATACGACCGCCGCGCTGTCGATCAGCATTGATTACGAGTGCTGTAAAAGAGACTAGAATCTATATTTTCGGTATCTATATTTCGGAATCTATATTTTCGGTATATAAAACAAATAATGACTGCTTGATATTCGGGGTACAGTTAAAATTATGTAGGCCCTCGGTGATGTGAAAACCGTAACCATGCCCTCAGCTTCGCTTCGGGCATAGTTACGGTTTTCACATCACCTTGGGCCCATAATTTTAACTGTGCCCCTCATAGCAGTCATTATTTGTATACCGTTGAATTTCAATAGTACATTGTAACTACCATCAAAATTAGGCATCACAGCCAATCAGCATCAAGGATGATAAAATTTACCACTAATTTGAAGACTTACCGCTAGAAAGGAGCAGTAAGTCCAGCGGTAAGGGTTTTATGCAACAGGGCCCAGATGGTTTAATAGAAGAGTGTCTATATAGTAAGTACAGTACTGTACAAACAGAAGTATAAATTTTGATGTGATGAATGAATTGAAAGCCTTGAATGCACTCTGTGGTTTTTGTTTTTTTTTATTCTCCAATTTGTTCCAAGAAACATTATTGTTAAATATAATTATCATTATTATTACACTGTATCATTATTATTATTATTATTATTATTATTATATTATTATTATTATTATTATTATTATTATTATTATTATTATTATTATTATTATTATTATTGTTATTACTATTTGGAGGAAGGTGTTTGTGTTTTGTTTTGTTTTGTTTTGTTTTGTTTTGTTGTTGTGGGGGGGGGGGGGGGTTGCCAGTCATTGAGATAGATTATAAACACAAATAATCGTTTGAAATGTATATTGAGCAAGTTTATTAAAATTACCAATTTTATCAGTTAGGGTTTCGGTTTCTAATATAATATGACCGTGGATGTATAAAGTCCTTTCAAATGGAGAGTTGACTGTCCTTTTTGCCTTCATCCTGTACTTTGTAGCAGCAGTAGTTATCTCTCTCTCTCTCTCTCTCTCTCTCTCTCACTTTGTTTGAGATGCTTGTAACATTGTCATTTGTGGTTAATGTGTGCATTCCCAATTACCCAAGAGTAGACATTTTCACTCCTATTCATTTTACTGCTCTCAACAGACCACACTGAAAGGCCACTTTTGCACATTTTGAGTGTCACCGACCATAAAGGCTCTTAGTGAGCACTTCATGCCCCTGGAATACACCTGCTGCCTATCTACAGCAAAAGGTTTACGACAGTAAAACTCAGACGTTAGATGTAAACATGTTCTTTCTTGAAAAGGTTCAAATGTACATTCTTAATATAAGCCAAAGTATAGATTCCCCTACAAAGAAAAAAAGAAGAAAAAGAATTAAAAGAAAAGATCACAAAGTCTATTAGTACTGTGTTTTTTTTGGCATGAGATTCTCTTTTCTGATGAAATAATGTGTTTACACAAGTATACGTACAGTACGTACACTTGTAGATAGCTTCTATACTGTAGCTTCTTCCATTACAGAGAGCACTGGCCTGTGTTAAAAGGTATTGAGGCCTGTGTCTTCTGATATAAGGTGCATTCAATGTTCCAACATACAAATGTATCACAGAGATACACTGTATGCTCTGATGTGGAGGCATGTTCAAACATATTTGTAATACAAATTTGTATACTAGCTACAGAGGTGTGGTCTGGTGTGTACACATACAGTGTGTTTGGTCATACAATTGTATGAAGAGGTTTGTTCTGACATTATTTCACTGTGAGAGGGCTCAACATTTGTGTTGGGCCGCCAAGTTCCCAAAAAGGTTATATCTTTTAGTGGCCCTGGGGCCACTAAGATTCAAAGAGGATTCTTTATGTTTCCATGTACATGTACACGTGTACCGCATGCCAAGCTACTTTTCTTTTTCCGGCCCCCAAAATTTCAGATTTTAAGATTTTAGTGGTCTGAAGTACGTTTGTATGTCTCATCGTACATGGAGAGACCTGTGCAATGAGATATTTAGGGCGAATGGGACACCAGAGGGAAAATTAGTATCGAGCCCTAATTCAGTGTATGATATGTGTGCTCTGTTGCCATGATGTTATACACTCTTGCTATTTCTCCTGCATACCTAATGATCTTTCCTCAAATATGATTTTGAATTGTTTTCTTTTCATTAACCCCCTTCCCCCATCTCATTCCCCTTCTCCTTTTCCCATCCCCTTGCAGCTCCAAGCAGAGAGACCTTTACGATGAGACTTTCAGGCCGCTGGTGGAATCCGTTCTCCAGGGCTTCAATGGCACCATCTTTGCCAATGGGCAGACAGGGACCGGGAAAACCTTTACCATGGAAGGTGAGTTAAAGCATGCTAAATGCTTAACCCACTATAATGGACGAATCCCAAGTACAAATGTATACTCGACCAGGGGGGCATTTCATGAAGCATTTTGTCTGACCTTGTCTGACAAATTTGCTGTCAGCCAATCAGATGCAAGGATATCTGTAGCTTGTAACAGCTTGTCAGAAAAATATCTGACCAAACTGCTTCATGATATGCCCCCCTAGTGTTTATGGTAAATGTTTTTTTTTTTTTTTTTTTTTTTTTTTTTTAGTAAATTCAGTTTTTCCTCAATGGTATAATTTGCCTGGGCAAGAATGTACTGTACTCTGTCTAAAGTAGCCAGCTACTAAACATACACTTGATATCTCAGAGACTATGCTTTTTTTGCTTGATAGAAAAGCTGTTTTGCTTTTAGTCTACATGTAATGTTTTGACAGAGATAACTCTCTGTAGCATTGACAAAAATTAGTCATGGCAGCCCACCCAAACCCACCAAAAAAAAAAAAAAAGTATTGTAGTTGTTCAATCCATTCTGTTTTAGTAATCAATAACAGTGGCCTTTCAGTGTTCTTTTGTCTCTGAAAGATTTTTGTGTGTGTATGTGTAGAAAATTGATATAAAAGTATTTTTATCTTATTTTTGATTTTCAAAGAGCAATTAGGTGAAGAATTATTTTTTGCAAAAAGGGCATTGATGTCAGAATACTAGACTAATGTTCATACCATAGATTGATATACATTGTGTTGGACTGCAAACTTTGATACCCAGTTTATGTGAAATACCATGAAATGAAGAGTTGCGTACATACACATTTTCTTCATTACAAAATTTATTTTCTTTGGAAGATTTCTTATTGAACTCTACATGTAATAAAAGTTTACTTTGTAGCTGTAGTTAACAAGAAAGCAAAACCGAACTCTTCCTAATAACACCCTACTTTCCTTTTCTATGCAGGGTTGCGTTCAAACCCAGAGCTGCGTGGGGTCATACCAAATTCCTTCGAACACATCTTCACCCATATGTCACGCACACAGAACCAACAGTACCTAGTGCGTGCCTCGTACCTAGAAATCTATCAGGTAAGAAAATCATTTGCTCCAGTTCTGTTGTTTTCCCTTTCTATTCTTCATTATTTTGATTTGCCTCATCTGTTTTCTTTTTTTCCTTCTTTCCCATCTTCTGTATAGTCATCTTTCCTCTTTATTTCATAAGTTCTTTTTTTTTCCTTTTCCATCTTCTTCCTGTTGTTTCTTTGTTCTTCTTGTGTTTTTTCTGTCTATATCCTATTTCAGTTTCAGTATGCTTTTCAGCAAAGAAAATAGTTTTTGTCTCCCCAGTCTCTATAGATTTTAAAAAAAGTACGAAAATTACCAGTCTGTCACCCAATCCTTATCTCCAGATGAGTATAACCAAACAGAGTTTAATTCATATATCTTCTCATAACCTCTCTACTTGGAGTGATCTGATCCACACATATGTAATTACTGAGAGAAAAAACAACATAAAATGCAATTGAATGTGCCAGCAGCAAAGCTGTGTTCACACTTGTGTGCACGTCACATCTTGTCAAAATGAATGCAAGCAGTTAAAATAATCACACAATCTTTGCTGCTCCCACAGGAAGAGATCCGAGACCTGTTAGCCAAGGACCAGACCAAGAGATTGGACCTCACAGAAAGACCAGACACAGGAGTTTATGTCAAGGTTTGTTTAAAGCCCTTTGTGTACCAAGGCTCTATTTAAAAGCTTTTCACTTACCATGCTGTTATTTTCTTTCTTTGATAGCATTTTAATAGCCATCCATCAAAAGTTGACTTAGTTGTTAATATTAATGAGCCCACTCAAGTGTAACAATGTGCCTCAGTCCGACAGGATGGTCATGTTGTACCAATAGGAATTATTAGGGGTGCTGGTTTATAACTGTATTCATCGACAATTTCTATGAAAGTGAAAACTTTTTGCAGTGTGGAAATTTTCATGCATTTTGTGCATCAAGAAACTACATGTACGTAGCACTACAATAAAAGCACACAAATATTTTTTGTTTCTTATATGCAACATTCTATTCATGTTCTGACTTGGGGAAATAAAAAAACAACAACAAACAAACACAAAATCGATATAAACCCATACAGAGGGCAAAACATTACTCACAGAAAAATTTCCACTTTTACAGTAGTTCATGGTTACGTATATGGATCCATGAGAAGTGAAGAGGAGGCCTCATGAGCACCGGCCTCATAAGCACTAGGGAGCCTCTTGAGTACCCCAGAGGTGCTCATGAGGGGGAGAGTGCTTTGTGAGACAGACCCCCCCCCCCCCATGAGCAGATTTCCCGGACTGATGTTTATCTATTTTGCATATGAATTGAATGATGATGATTTTGGATGTTATGGATGTTATCATGTTGGATTGGATCATACTAGTAGTAGTATTACAGTACTCTCCGCATAATCGGGTACACGTAGGCTCGGGCAGAGCGTTTCTTACCCGATTCAGTTTTAGATCTACCGTTGGTTTGTTCGTTTGTTCATTCGTTTGTCTTGTGCAAAATAACTCAAAAAGTACTGTATTTAACGGATTGGGATGAAACTTGCAGGGAAGGTTGAGAATGACACAAGTAACAAACGATTAACTTTGGTAATGATCCGAGAATTTTGGGGGAATTTATGAAGGATTTTTGATATTTTGGCAGGTAGGGTCAATGAACTTGGGAGTTCAGGCTACGCGTATTTGAGGTTTGCCTGCGCGCACCAAAGTGCTCTAGTTTCTGCTGGGGCGAGGTGCGCCGTGCAGCTGAGGGTTTATGACGTAACAAAGGCTTCTATATTGGGAAATCGCGCGACTTTCAGCACCGATGCTGTGTGTACGTATGATATCTCTATGGAAGAACAAGATCAGTGGTGGAAATAGGCTGCATGCTTGGCGGAGGTCTGCACTCTCAGAATGCTTTTCTAATCTAAACCATTTTTCAGTATCGCCAATAAACAGGCCAACCTACACATCGTAGCCGTGCGGTGAGCTCTGTTTTAGATGCATAAATTTGGGATAGCTCAGGGGATGAAGATGCATAAACTGGTTTTTGCTGCAAATGCATTCAGGTCACGTTCCTTTTAATCCAGTGGTACTTTTCGTTGAAGATTCCTTCACTTTCAATCATGTGACCATCATCCCTAGCTGCACAAAACCATAACTCCAGTGACTACAAGTCAGTATAAAGATTTAGAAGTTTTAGACTTTTTTTAGCTTTGTTCTGACCAAAGCAAAGGAAAAGCAGTCAAAACGAAAGAAGGACAGACAAAAATTGCAGTAATTGCATGGAAACACTGTTCAGAACAGAGACACACACAAGACAACCGGAAGCACTCCAAAATACTATAGTAAGTCTACTACTCATCGACAACCTATTTTTAGATCGACCATCCTAGCGCAATGGTACGCGTGAGATGAGGCGCAATACACTGGAACATTCGAACATGAATAGAAATCAAAAGAAATAAGGGGAATACAGGTAAATAACCTGAGGAAACAGGAGGAAAAAGAATTAAAGAAAATCCTCAGTAATACACATTTGTTTAATACTAACTACATATTTGTCCATTCACTCAATTTATATTTTTCAATAGGAAAACGGGCAGTGGATTAAAATGATGAGCTCGCACCGGTGTACAGTAAAAAAAAGTTTACATTCCTTTGTCGCCTACATGTAGAACTCCGCGCTTATGGTACGAATAAACAATCTGAGCCCGGGTTATGAATTTGCGGTTTTTGTCTCGAGTGGAATGAAGTTAAAAGGTGAAACTGAGGGATGTTTCTAAGATCTAAGATATTTAATCAAAAAGTGATTGATGAATAGTTGGTCTAATACATTGTATACTGATTACTGCTATACTGTATTACTGTCACTTGGTCGTCAATCACTTATTGTCATCAGTCCCCTGGCGTATGTGCACGCCCTGCTGAAGTTTAGTGAGCAACTTTGAATCACTGACATCATCGCGTATGGTGGCTTTCAACGACAAAAATCCATCTAGTACAATTGCAGCTGTTTTGTTATTGGCATCAAGAACATCAACCAGCTAACATAAATCAGTTACATCAACCTGTAGGTGAAACCTAAACCACAGTCGGCAGTGTTTATAAATGTTTCAGCTTCATCTATTTGTCTGTCAATATTCCGACTATGTTTAGGCTATTTGTCTGTCTGTCTGTCTGTTTATTTGTGTACAAGATAACTTGTGAGCGGATCAACTTTTCACTAAATGAAATTAAAACCTCAAAAGTATTTAGCATTATCTACCAAATTTCTCTCTCTCTCTCTCTCTCTCTCTCTCTCTCTCCAGGGATGGCATCAAATGGGATGAGATGAATATCCTGGCCACCTTCCACCCGGCTGACAAGGACTACGGCCACATGAAGGTGGATGAACCGGACACGCCCTACACCAACTACGTGGAGCCCGAGGAGGGTCTGGAGGACGTTGACCCGCAGAGCGACGAGGACGAGGCTACGCTGAATGCTACCGAAATCAACAAGAAGTAAGTGTAGCCCAACCATTGATCTCTTATCGTGACATATCTGGATAGCTCGTCGGATAGACCCATTCATGCTGTACGGTACAAACGGTTTAATAAAGCTGTTGCGCTGCCCAACTGTCATCATACACGTTCTTGTGCAGACATGCACACAGTTTTCCAGCAGAGATTGTCACAAAGAAAATGTGATGTCCTGAGCTCCTTACACAAGGCAGAAGTGTATGGCGGTATGCATGGTAACATGGCGTCATGGTGTAGGTCTTCAAAGTGATTGGCCAGTGACATATCCAGAAATTTCCTTTAAGAGATCAGTGACCGAACCCTCTATGTGCTTATCTTTCATTGGTTCCTCTGACCAATGTCAAATATCGAGTATAGAAAGAGTTTGGTGAACAGCAGCATTAGGCCTCATGCCATTACCCAGCCTCGAGAGTCTATTCTTGGGGTGAGCATGAATGTATTGCTATCGAGGGGAAGAGGGGGGGGGGGGGGAGGGGGTAGACAGACTTTGGTATACTGACTGGCATTATCTTACTGACAACGCAATCATTACTGTACTATATATGAATAAATGCAAGACCGGAAAAAGAATTCAGAGAGCACAGACCTCTGCCAAGCAGCTCATTTCCATCCATACATGCATGCTGAAAAAAATCGCCCAATTTCCCAAATGATAAAGCAAAAAAGCCTTACCTGATCAGCTTCCTGCTGTGCGTGGCAACTCAAGCAGAGCCTGCGCTTCAGTTTGCGTATGTGAACTCCTTAGTTCATAGACCCTTTTTGCACAAAGGTACGATATCCTGTAATAGCTGACAAAAATTTGTGGATCACCGTCAAACTTTAATCAGCTGTTCCTTGTGTCATTATCAGCTTGTAGCATAAGTTTCATCCAAATTCGTTCACAATTTTTTTTAGTTATTTTGTGCACAGACAAACAAACCAGCACCAACAAAAACATCGCAGATTATCCTCTTTGATGGAGGTAACAAATGAATGAATTAGCTATTAAAAGGAGGAATGATTTGAAATTCACCCTCGTATTGTGTCCTCAAATTTGCAATGTCTCGAGCAGTGTATTTTCATATGATGTTGACTCCATTAAATATCGTCGGCCTCATGCCAAAAGGGCACTAATAATGTACAAAGTCTATGGTGATAAGGCCATTTTGGCATAAGGCCGACGATATGCATTTTTTTATTTCAGTATTTCTTCTTGCTGCCACAAGAGGTAAATTTGTGTGTGTTGTATGTTTTTTCCCTGTCCATGGTAGACTTTCCAGTGGTCCCCCGAAACGATGGTGGGAAGACGAAGGTGACAAGGAAGAATCCAGTGAGGACGAGGAAGAGGAGTTGACAGAAGAAGCCAAAGGCAAGCATCATGAATGCCTTGTGTGTCAAATACTATACTTGAAAGGACAAGTTCACCTTCATAGACACGTGGGTTGAGTGAATGCAGCAATATTAGCAGAACACATCAATGAGTATTTGAGGAAAATTGGACAATCTGTTCAAACTTTCTGCTCGGTCAGCGGTATAAAGACAGTATAAAATAAAATCAACTTATTTTCACTTTTCTCGCGTAACAAAAGAACACTCAACTTCTCTCTTTCAGAAGGCAAGGGGAATAATATCATCCTTAACTTACGTTAGTAACAAGTCCAAGAAATAATTTGCACTTTAGGTTCAAATTATATCATTGTACGCATGTGACATCACAAACTGTAGTAGTCTTCTCATTCAGCAGTGATTGCGCAGATACTTTAACAATTCATAACTTTTGAACGGATTGTCGGATTTTCCTCAAACTTTCACTGATGTGTTCTACTAATATTGTTGCATTCACTCAATCCACCTGTGTATGAAGGTGGACTTGTCCTTTAACTTGGCAACTTGACCTAGTTGTAGGTGAAGTTCATGGCAAGTCCATTCAGGTGTAGCAACATGCCTTAGTCCAAGAGGATGGTTATTGCAACAAAATAGATGTATAAAAGGAGGATTAGTTCGTCCGTGTTCATTGCTGATCACTTTCCAGACAATTGTGCCAGTTAGTGAAGGAAGCACATCTAGCATGCAGGGCAGTTGGCAAACACAGCATAATATTTTTTCCCCCCTCGGAGGGGGGGGGGGGGTTGCTACTTCCTTCAAAATTCAGAGGGAACTTTTGTATTCAAGGGGCCACAGACCACAGCATATAGATGTATACACACTGGAAAGCATAGGAGGGAATGTGAAGTAACAGTAAATTTCTGAATGGGATGGGGACATTGCTGGTCATGGCGCTTTATTGTCTAAATTGTATACAGTGTTGGTAATGTAGGAACATTTTTGTTTATCTACAAGATGTGAGATAGTAAGCAATGAACTTTTTGGGGTTTTCTTTGCATTTAGAAAGAAGCGCAAAGTTTTGAGGACTTTTGTGACCCGCGACAACGGTTTCAGGCAAAAGTCGCAATAGCAAATTTCCTCCTAGGTGGGGTACAAAGATCTTTACCATTATTTTTGTTGATTTGTTTTTTTTTTGCAGAAATCGAATCTTTGATATGTTTTCTACATCTACACGAAATTTCGTAGCATAAGACCACGTTTTTCCTATCGAAAATGGAATTTTAAGCACCCTATGTTGGATCGCACTCGTCAGTTTCGAGCTTCTTTCGAACGCCGCGCCAATATCCCCAGCGTTGCTACGGCGCAAGGTCTCGCATGCGATTGGCTGGTGCGTCATGCACATTTACATAATTCGGCTTTCGGAGACACCAGTTGCAGCGTTTGGGGAATGCTTTGTCCACGCGTGTATGTGATTACATGCTCCATTGTTCTTGCTATAGTGGTTTCTACGCTGTAGTACGTGCTCTTCATTTGGCTTTCTATCCAAACTATTCTACCGCAATGTCCGACAATGGAAGTGAAACAAATATCATGTACGTAGCACAACATAATTGTGTGAAAAGAAAAGAAAAAACAATAGTCTACTTGTACATGTAGTAAAAAATATGACAGCAGACTGACTCAAGGGAAGGTAGATGAGAGGAAAGGAGAGGTCACATCAAACCAGTTATATTCAAATACTACACTTCAAGATCGCACGAAACTAACGAGTCGTGTTTGTTTGTTTGTTTTAATATAATTAACACCACCAAACAAGGCAACATATGCACGGCTTGTAAAAGCAAAACAAACAGGAAGTGTGACCTTTGCCAGCACTGTCATTTATCTGCCTTCAAAAGGGTCGGCAATGATAAAGTCAAATCAACAACAATGAAAACGCGATTTGTAAATGTGTGGATTCGCCGCCCGCTCCTGTTACATGCACATGGTCATGGCGTGTGGATGTCATTGCGTAATGCGTGCACCATACACATGTACACCATACGTGCAATTGTCGTATCCGCCATCTTGAAAGACGTAATGTAAAAACAAACCCGAGTGAACCGCATTGTTTTTCGGCTCCATACTCTGAGCTGCTAGGAAGGGTGCCCGGGAAATTTGACTCTCTCAGTGAGCCAATCAGAAGGCGATGTGGTTGCTAGAGGCGGAGCTTAACATCGATTGGCACCATCGTACGGATGGGTGATTCTCACCTCGCATCGCCGCTCGGACATTGTCTTTGAGAAAGAGGTGAATCTTCAAAGCCCGTTTTCTCGCAATTTTGTCAGGCTAACAACTTAGAAAGTGCATTTTATTTCGCTTTCCATGCCCACTTATGGTGCCGAAGAATGCAAGTGTTTAATATCAATGCAAAGCTTAGGAAATGGGCAATGTGATTCAGTGAAAAAATGAATTTTCAAAATGCCCGACTTTTGCCTGAAACCGTTGTCGCCGGTCACTTTTTTTTTTTGTGTGTGTGTGTGTGTGTGTGTTTGTCAGCCAAGTACCCAGTCATGTACATAACAGATATTCTATAAATTTGTTAAAGTTTTGTAGCACTCATATCTGATTAATTTTTAATTGAATGTCTATTCCTTACCTACCCCACATCTCATGATAAAAAGGGCAAAATATGATTTCATTCAAGAAAAGAGATGCAAAAATAAAAGTTCCTTACAAAAGGAAAATTGCCCAACAATTCATCTGAGCAATTCTTGCTTGACAATGTGAAAAGGAAGTAAAATTGTGTTTGCTTATCCTTCATGTTTGTCATTTTGTCTCTGACAAAGATTCTGCTAGGGGAAGAAGCTCAGGCCCCTTTGACTCCATTTTGAAATGAAATTAATGCGCATAAAATTAAGTAAAATTTTCTTATTTCCTCTTGCTTCTCAGGTAGATTTCCTTTTGGCTTTTCAATCGTGTGTTGTGAAATTCTCCTTGTAAAAGTCACCAGGCTGAATTTTCAGAGTTTGTTCGCAAAAACCGATTAGTCCATTTTTGAAGATTTTGAAGTACGGTCTCTGTCATAAAGTACAAAATAATACCTTTTAACCCTAACTAGGCCGGGCTATTTAGGTAGTTGATAGAGCCGGGGGGGGCCTCCCAGGCCCCCGCTCCAGATCTCGGCCGTCGACCGCGCGATCGCGACGAAAATTGGCACACACATTGCCTATGATGTAATCTAATATGCCATGAAGTTAATTTTTCAAAAAATCATCATTTATGCTAAATTATGCTAATTTATGCATGATAATGCATAAAATCAGACTATTTGGTATAAATCACAAAATAAAGCTCAAAACAGGCACATTTTTTTTGTGTAAATATTCTTTTTAGTGTCCTTAGCAAATGTAATAAAAAAAAAATTGTGATATCAGAAAAAATTCTTAAGTATTTTATTGTTTTTTTGAATTTCTTATGTATTTCTTTGTTTTTTCGATGAAATTTGTCCGCGACATTGCTCCGAACAAGAAAATATGTTATTCATTGATTTTAATCAATAAAACACCAAAATAATCATGCTTTTATGAAATTTGCCAGTAAGCACAGTTTGCATTGAAATTGTACACGAATTAACGTTTTTGAGCAATTTTTGGTCTGACATGCATGTGCATATTTATGCGTTACTTCGGAACCGCACGCCCGGGCGTCGCAAATTTGGTGTCAAAAGATGCGGGAGACTCGAAAGAAAAAAAGTCATGAAACGTCACGGCGATAGCTTTTTGCGATTGCGATACATCGCGCGGAACGTCGAGGGGAGAGCCTCGGAGGCCCCCTCCCCCCCCCCCCCCCCCCCGGCCTAGTTAGGGTTAAATGATATATTGGTCACTACATATAAAGGTACTTGTACATTTTTAAAGTTATGGTCAAAAGGAGCAGAAATTTTATTATGGTTCTCTCTATTTGTCTTGACCTTTAATTGCAAATTTCTCCATTTGACAAACATGGACGTATCAGTTTTTGCGAACAAACTCTTCATTTGAAAATAATCTTGGGATGATCAGCCAGTGTGTGGTTCACCTCTTTGCAGAAAAGCAGCGGCAATTCCAGCTGAAAAGGAAACAGCACTACAACGAGGCGTTCAACATCAAGCTGGCCAAGCAGCTGATCCAGCAGGAGCTCGAAGAAGACGAGGAAGACGATGAGGAGGGGGAGGCAGCGAGTTCAAAAGTTGAGGTCACAGAAGGAACCAGAGGCGAGGGGCATTCAGAGAAGCCGGGATGCTCGGCGCATTCTGTTGATGGCCTGAGCAAAAGAATGGAGGATACGTCGGTCGGTGGCACCGGCCTGTCTGCTGAGACGGGCGACTGAGCGCTGGGGCAGTGCAGTTCATCTCAATGATAAAGAGAAAGATAAAAACATTGTAACCTTTGACCTCGCTGCCAACAGGTCCTCTTGTAGACAAATGCCTGCAAAGCTTCTTGTGCCATTTTTAGGTGATCCGAGTATCCTCTCGGATCACCTTCTGTATCTGTACGGATTCTTTGTTGGGTCTTCTTCTTCTTCTTCTTCTTCTTTCTTTATTTCTGGACAAAATTTGTGTATCGATTAGCTCAGAAAGTGTTCTTCCTATCAATGTCAAAATTATACCATATATGTATCATGTCCCAAAGACGACGGGTCAAATAAAATCATAGTGATCAGTCGACCGTGACGTCACTATGACGTCATTATATGAAAACACATTTTCATTCATATCTCATTAATGGAATGGAGTTTTTCAATGAAATTTACGTCACATATATTTCAAGTTATGCGGATTCTACTCATATTCTCAAAATTCATATTTTCTCTTAAAACGTGCGCGTACGCGCGCGTAGAAATATTTGTATGCTCAAATCGAGCTCAAAATTTTTTTGCACACGTTTCAGACCATTTGGAGCATTTTTTGAAAAATTGAAAAAATTGGACGGACGCGTACGCGCGCGCATATATACGCACGCACAGCTCATATGCAATAGAAATTTCCCGTTTTTTCACACTTATCGGATGCCTGAAATGTCAAGGAATATTTCTACCAAGTTTCAAGTCAATCCGACTCAATATGACGTCATACAGACCCGTCAAAGTTGAAATTCCGCGCGCGCGTCAATGGCGATATACAGTCCAACAATGCCAAAAAACCGCCAATTTTAAATCCGATTTTACTCGTCAGGATGGACGGTGACCCCCCATTTTCTTTACATATTCTGAAAGCTGATGAGTTGTACATGTCATTTCATGGGTTGACGATGCTGAAAAAATGATTAAAAGATATCAAATTTCTTAATAAAGTAAAAAAAGTAAATTTTCAAAATGACGTCATCAAATTTTAAGTTCATTCGAGCGTATCTCACTAATCCTTTGCCAATTTTCACCTAGATTTCAGTATGTTGTAGCTTATTAAATGCTCTTTCGGTAATATAATAACAACATTTTGATTGGATGACGGCATCATCTCGTAAAAATGGATTAAAAGTAACATTGTTCAATTTGACCAGTTTACGTGTTATCTCTATGGGAGTGCAGTTTTTCTGGAAATGAAAACTGACATGACTATCTTTATCGAGCACTAGCTCACTTATGCTTCGGTGAATTTCTCCCATATTTTAGTATGTTGTAGCTGAGACTTTGGGCTATCGTAAGTGTGCCCTTCGTTTTTTCATACGGAGTCGGCATCTTGCCCAAAAACTTGGTTGAAATTAAAGCTTATCTTCCATGTATTTTCATATTCCTTTCTTTCTGCAACTTTCTTTGCAATAACTCAAGAAAAACAAGCTCTATCAGCCCAATATTTTGCACATGTTTAGTTTATGTCACGTACATTATTTCATAAAATAACAACTACTTGATCGGACACCTTCTTGGGTATGTAAATTAGGGTCAAAGGTCAAAAATGTTTCATCCTGTATCTTGGTGAATACATGTCTTATCTTTCCCATATTTTGCATACGTAAAGAACATGTTACAAGAATCATTTCACAAAATAACCACTTTTTGCTCAGACGCCATCTTGTCTGTGCAAAGTAGGGTCAAAGGTCATATGTACTTCTTTCTTTATCTTCATTATCACGTGTTATCTCTATGGGAGGGAATTTTTCTAGATGTGAAAATTGACATGATTGTCTTTATCGACGACTAACTCAATTACCCTTTGGTGAATTTCTTCCAGATTTTAGTATGTTGTAGCCAATGTAATACTCTTTAAGTTTTGTTCAATCAAAGTTTTAATCGGATGATGTCTTCACCTCTTGAAATTAGATATAATGTAACCTTGTCAAATTTAACCAGTTTACGTGTTATCTCTATGGGAGGGAATTTTTCTGGAAATGAAAATTGACATGACGGTCTTTATCGAACACTAGCTCACTTACTCTTCTGTGAATTTCTCCCAGATTTTAATATGTTGTAGCTCAGACTTTGGGCTATCGTGACTATACCCTCCATTTTTTCATACGACGCCGAGATCACGTCAAGAAACTTGGTTGAAATCAAACTTATCTTCGATGTATTGAGATATTTCTTTCTTTCTACAACTTTCTTTGCAATAACTCAAGAAAAACAGCCCCTATCACGCCCATATTTTGCACATGTTTAGTTCATGTCACGTACATTATTTCATAAAATAACAACTACTTGATCAGACACCATCTTGGGTATGTAAATTAGGGTCAAAGGTCATAAATGTTTCAACCTGTATCTTGGTGAATACATGTCCTATCTTTCCCATATTTTGCACACGTAAAGACCATGTTACAAGGATCATTTCACAAAATAACCACTTTTTGCTCAGATGCCATCTTGGCTGTGCAAAGTTGGGTCAATGGTCAAATGTACTTCATTCTGTATCTTCGTTATAGTTTATACCAGGGAGGTACCTCCCTGGTTTATACCGAATTTGGTACCAAAGATGGTAGACCTCACTCTCTTTTCTAAATGAGAATCCAAATATCACACGGCCAATGTCTCTAAACACAGATAAAATCTATATGGTCATGCCTATTGCGATCAGGACTCGAATCATTGATTAAAAAAAAAAATCGGATCACCTAATTTGTCAGTCTTGACAAATTCCGAGTCTAGTGTTAAACTTCCCGTTGTCACAAAAAAGTTCTTTCTCCTCAAATGTTGTGTAGAGGTTAGCTCAGAAAGTCCTCATCCTATCAATGTCAAAATTATACTATATATGTATCATGTCCCAAAGACGACAGATCTAATAAAATCATAGTGATCAGTCAACCGTGACGTTACTATGACGTCATTATATGAAAACACATTATCATTCATATCTCATTAATGGAATGGAATTTTTCAATGAAATTCACGTCACATATATTTCAAATGAAGCACATTCTACTCATATTCTCAAAATTCATATTAACGCTTAAGACGCGCACGTACGCGCGCGTTGAAATATTTGTATGCTCCAATCGAGCTCAAAATTTTTTTGCATACGTTTCAGACCAATTGGGGCATTTTTTGAAAAATTGAAAAAATTGGACGGACGCGTACGCGCGCGCAACATATACGCATGCACAGCTCATATGCAATAGAAATTTCCCGTTTTTTCACTTGGATCGGATGTCTGAAATGTCAAGGAATATTTCTACCAAGTTTCAAGTCAATCCGACACAATATGACGTCATAAGGGTCCGTCAAAGTTGAAATACCGCGCGCGCGTCAATGGCGATATACAGTGCAACTATGCCAAGAAACCGCCAATTTTAAATCCGATTTTACTCGTCAGGATGGACGGTGACCCCCCATTTTCTTTACATATTCTGAAAGCTGATGAGTTGTACATGTCATTTCATGGGGTGGCGATGCTGAAAAAATGATTAAAAGATATCAAATTTCTTGATAAAACAAAGAGAGTTAATTTTCAAAATGACGTCATCAAATTTCAAGGTCACTCGAGCGTATTTCACTAATCCTTTGCCAATTTTGACTCAAATTTCAGTATGTTGTAGCTTATTAAATGCTCTTTCCAAATTATATTTACAAAATTTTGATTAGATGACGGCATCACATTTAAAAAATGAATTCAGTGTAACGTTGTCAAATCTGGCCAGTTTACGTGTTATCTCTATGGGAGTGCAGTTTTTCTGGAAATGAAAATTGACATGACTATCTTTATCGAGCACTAGCTCACTTACCCTTTGATGAATTTCTCCCAGATTTTAATATGTTGTAGCTGAGACTTTACGCTATCGTTGTTGTTCCTTTTATTTCTTCATACGGTTTCGGGATTACGTCAAAAAACTTGGTTGAAATTAAAGCTTATCTTCGATGTATTGAGATATTTCTTTCTTTCTGCAACTTTCTTTGCAATAACTCAAGAAAAACAAGCTCTATCAGCCCAATATTTTGCACATGTTTAGTTTATGTCACGTACATTATTTCATAAAATAACAACTACTTGATCGGACACCTTCTTGGGTATGTAAATTAGGGTCAAAGGTCAAAAATGTTTCATCCTGTATCTTGGTGAATACATGTCTTATCTTTCCCATATTTTGCATACGTAAAGAACATGTTACAAGAATCATTTCACAAAATAACCACTTTTTGCTCAGACGCCATCTTGTCTGTGCAAAGTAGGGTCAAAGGTCATATGTACTTCTTTCTTTATCTTCATTATCACGTGTTATCTCTATGGGAGGGAATTTTTCTAGATGTGAAAATTGACATGATTGTCTTTATCTACGACTAGCTCACTTACCCTTCGGTGAATTTCTTCCAGATTTTAGTATGTTGTAGCCAATTTAATACTCTTTAAGTTTTATTTTATCAAAGATTTAATCGGATGATGTCTTCACCTCGTGAAAATGGATATAATGTAACCTTGTCAAATTTAACCAGTTTACGTGTTATCTCTATGGGAGGGAATTTTTCTGGAAATGAAAATTGACATGGCGGTCTTTATCGAGCACTAGCTCACTTACTCTTCGGTGAATTTCTCCCAGATTTTTATATGTTGCAGCTGAGACTATGGGCTATCGTCATTGTTCTCTCCAATTTTTCATACGACGCCGAGATCACGTCAAAAAACTTGGTTGAAATCAAACTTATCTTCGATGTATTGAGATATTTCTTCCTTTCTGCAACTTTCTTTGCAATAACTCGAGAAAAACAGTCCCTTTCATCCCCATATTTTGCACATGTTTAGTTCATGTCACGTACATTATTTCATAAAATAACAACTACTTGATCAGACACCATCTTGGGTATGTAAATTAGGGTCAAAGGTCATAAATGTTTCAACCTGTATCTTGGTGAATACATGTCCTATCTTTCCCATATTTTGCACACGTAAAGACCATGTTACAAGAATCATTTCACAAAATAACCACTTTTTGCTCAGATGCCATCTTGGCTGTGCAAAGTTGGGTCAATGGTCAAATGTACTTCATTCTGTATCTTCGTTATAGTTTATACCAGGGAGGTACCTCCCTGGTTTATACCGAATTTGGTACCAAAGATGGTAGACCTCACTCTCTTTTCTAAATGAGAATCCAAATATCACACGGCCAATGTCTCTAAACACAGATAAAATCTATATGGCCATGCCTATTGCGATCAGGACTCGAATCATTGATTAAAAAAAAAAATCGGATCACCTAATTTGTCAGTCTTGACAAATTCCGAGTCTAGTGTTAAACTTCCCGTTGTCACAAAAAAGTTCTTTCTCCTCAAATGTTGTGTAGAGGTTAGCTCAGAAAGTCCTCATCCTATCAATGTCAAAATTATACCATATATGTATCATGTCCCAAAGACGACAGATCTAATAAAATCAAAGTGATCAGTCGACCGTGACGTCACTATGACGTCATTATATGAAAACACATTGTCATTCATATCTCATTAATGGAATGGAATTTTTCTTTGAACTTTACCTCACATATAGTTCGAATCAAGTTGATTCTACTCATGTTCTCAAAATTCATCTGTACTCTTAAAACGTGCGCGTACGCGCGCGTTGAAATATTTGTATGCTCCAATCGAGCTCAAATTTTTTTTGCACACGTTTCAGACCATTTGGAGCATTTTTTAAAAAATTGAAAAAATCGGACGGACGCGTACGCGCACGCGCATATACGAACGCACAGCTCATATGCAATATAAATTTCCCGTTTTTACACTCAGATCGGATGTCTAAAATGTCAAGGAATATTTCGACCAAGTTTTAAATCAATCCGACTCAATATGACGTCATACGGGCCCGTCAAAGTTGAAATTCCGCGCGCGCGTCTATGGCGATATACAGTGGAACTATGCCAAAATACCGCCAATTTTAAACCCGATTTTACTCGCCAGGATGGACGGTGACCCCCCATTTTCTTTACATATTCTGAAAGCTGATGAGTTGTACATGTCATTTCATGGGTTGGCGATGCTGGAAAAATGATTGAAAGATATCAAATTTCTTAATAAAGTAAAAAAAAGTAAATTTTCAAAATGACGTCATCAAATTTCAAGTTCATTCAAGCATATCTCACTTATTCTTTAGTGGATTTTCGTCCAAATTTCAATATGTTGTAACTTATTAAATGGTCTTTCAGCTATAATAACAACAATTTGATTGGATGACGGCATCACCTCGTAAAAAGGGATTAAAAGTAACATTGTTAAATTTGACCAGTTTACGTGTTATCTCTATGGGAGTGCAGTTTTTCTGGAAATGAAAACTGACATGACTATCTTTATCGAGCACTAGCTCACTTATGCTTCGGTGAATTTCTCCCATATTTTAGTATGTTGTAGGTGAGACTTTGCGCTATCGTAAGTGTGCCCTTCGTTTTTTCATACGGAGTCGGCATCATGCCCAAAAACTTGGTTGAAATTAAAGCTTATCTTCCATGTATTTTCATATTCCTTTCTTTCTGCAACTTTCTTTGCAATAACTCAAGAAAAACAAGCTCTATCAGCCCAATATTTTGCACATGTTTAGTTTATGTCACGTACATTATTTCATAAAATAACAACTACTTGATCGGGCACCTTCTTGGGTATGTAAATTAGGGTCAAAGGTCAAAAATGTTTCATCCTGTATCTTGGTGAATACATGTCTTATCTTTCCCATCTTTTGCATACGTAAAGACCATGTTACAAGAATCATTTCACAAAATAACCACTTTTTGCTCAGACGCCATCTTGTCTGTGCAAAGTAGGGTCAAAGGTCATATGTACTTCTTTCTTTATCTTCATTATGACGTGTTATCTCTATGGGAGGGAATTTTTCTAGATGTGAAAATTGACATGATTGTCTTTATCGACGACTAGCTCAATTACCCTTCGGTGAATTTCTTCCAGATATTAGTATGTTGTAGCCAATGTAATACTCTTTAAGTTTTGTTAATCAAAGTTTTAATCGGATGATGTCTTCACCACTTGAAAATGGATATAATGTAACCTTGTCAAATTTAACCAGTTTACGTGTTATCTCTATGGGAGGGAATTTTTCTGGAAATGAAAATTGACATGACGGTCTTTATCGAGCACTACCTCACTTACTCTTCTGTAAATTTCTCCCAGATTTTAATATGTTGTAGCTGAGACTTTGGGCTATCATCTTCGATGTATTGAGATATTTCTTTCTCTCTGCAACTTTCTTTGCAATAACTCAAGAAAAACAGCCCCTATCATCCCCATATTTTGCACATGTTTAATTTATGTCACGTACATTATTTCATAAAATAACAACTACTTGATCAGACACCATCTTGGGTATGTAAATTAGGGTCAAAGGTCATAAATGTTTTAACCTGTATCTTGGTGAATACATGTCCTATCTTTCCCATATTTTGCACACGCAAAGGCCATGTTACAAGAATCATTTCACAAAATAACCACTTTTTGCTCAGATGCCATCTTGGCTGTGCAAAGTTGGGTCAATGGTCAAATATACTTCATTATGTATCTTCGTTATAGTGTATACCGAATTTGGTAACAAAGATAGCAGACCTGACTCTCTTTTCTAAATGAGAATCCAAATATCACACGTCCAATGTCTCTAAACACAGATGAAACCTATATGGTCATGCCTATTGCGATCAGGACTCGAATCATTGATTAAAAAAAAATCGGATCACCTAATTTGTCAGTCTTGACAAATTCCAAGTCTAGTTTTTTCTTTTTTTTTTCTGCTGTGCTTTGACATTGATGGAAGCCGATGAGCAGCGGTGTGACATGATAGCGGTTCTGCAAGGAAAAACCGCGGGATCACTCCCTGAGATGCAGATTAGCAGGGAATGTTTGTTTGCAGCTGGTTTGGTTGAGCGGGGTTTCGCGGTATTCGCAAAATAGTCTCCGCAATAACGTGGCATGGATGCTTGGACATATTGAGCCAATATGTCGTCACTTCATACCATGAAATATGATATAGAGACTCCAACTGTCCCGCTTTCGACGGGAGATCTCCCGTGGAAAGCCCGTTTTTGCAAAATATCCCGTTCTCCTGCTTGATATTTAATTTTTCCCACCCTGTATCTGTATCTCCCGCTTGAAATGATTTCTTAGTTAGTGTCATCGTATGTTGAAAAATAAGCCTTAGATACACGTAGCATGAGAGAGCATCTAGCACCCTAGAGCTTGGACCCAGGCAGCAAGGAACTCCGCGCTTTGCGTACATCAAGTTAGAGTCCCCCGTTTGCTAGGGGTTTCAGATGGGAGACTCTCCAGATCAGAAGGTGCTTGGGGTTGGAGTCTCTGATGATATGGCATTTGCAACAGTGCACTTGTTATCATTTGAGGAATGACGTGGCGTTCCAGTTTCTTTGAGATATATATTAAAGTTAAGTCCCAACATTCTCGATTCAGACACTGTCTCTGATGGAAAGTTGTCCACAAAGTCAACCACTGTTGCTTTCTTATTAAACATAGGGAATATCTTTTGTTGTTGCCCTGCTATTTATTAGCTTGTTTAACCCTGGTTTTGGCATTTCAATCATAGCATGTATGAGTTTATATGACTTGGGAATGTTACTTTATATTGCCTTGTACTAAAAGTACTAACTTTTTACTCTTCTCTATCACTCCCCCATCCAATCTATCTCGCTATCTTTAGCAAAACACCCACAGACATGAATACAATATACAAACACACTCTGTGTTAAACTATATTGTAAAATAACATAATCATGTTCCACCAGCACCATTAACCCGTTGAGGACGAGTCCCGAGTATACTCAGGCAGGTGTCTATGGGAAATGCGCGTTGTAGCAAAATGAGTCCAACCGCAACGGGTTAATGCACAGGTGCAGTTATTGTTACTGTCATGGCAACAGCCAATAAGCTTCCAGTATTCTTTTCTTGCTGTTACTATAGGGATAGTAACTATGGTAACTTCACAATAATTGTATGTGTTTATGCAACGGGGCCCAGTACACTCCACTTCATTTGTGAAACATGGACATCTTGTTACTACAGGGAAACTAGTTTCATTGCTTGTATTTTAAGCTACATCTGTACTTGTGTATAATTCAAGCGGAAGTCACTGTACCTGTAGATCTTTTCCCAGCTGGATTTGTAGTTCGGAACAAAGTGATGATAAATTAATTTACTGAGAAGGATCAGGCTTCCCTTGAGAGTGAACAGGAATTAAGGGTACCCTCAAGACATTGTATTACAGCAATTAAAATATGAATTGGCTGATGTGTAACAAATACTAAACAGGCATAGAAATTTGAATATGGGAGTTCACGATTGTGATTTGTGCATGTGCAAACAAAGGCCAAATAAGAATGTCTGTGTATTTGCCACTGACTTTAAAATGAAAAGAGACCTTGGGCAAGTATGACAATCCAAATTATGTCAGTACAGTGTATGTATTTTAGACTAAATGAGAACTTACAAGTGTAAGTCATTCATCAACTCTGCTTAGCAAAACCTCTCCATGCATTTTATCAACATTATTTTTTTTCTTTTTTTATTATTCAATACCAAATATGATGCTTCAATGAGGAATTCTTGATCACAACACATGTCCATGTTATTTGAAAATCTGTGGTGTTTGGGTCAAATGGGACATACGCTAATCATGAACGTCCTTATTGTTGCCTCACCAACTCATTTCTGCCTAGTCATGGGACAAAAAAAAAAATTATCTGTCTACGCAAAGGAGGAGACATCACGTCACCATGGTAACCACAGGATTTCCTTGATTTTGTCATCATCACCAGCATTATCATCCTCACCATCGTCATTATCATCATCAGTATCATCCTCTTTGCTCACTGGCTGTCTTCTAGACAGACGAATTTACTGTATGGCATTCCAAGTGGACAGTGTGCAGAATATTTGATTTTCAGACAAATATGTTTCATCTCATGCCCCTTTTGTGCTTTGCAAATTTCACCAAAGATCTCCCAGGAAATCACAGGGGACACACAGTGGGGATAGTTTTTAGGGTTACTACCAGGTGACTGTTCAGAAACCTTACCTTCAAATATTCCTTTTAAGTCTCCCAAGCGTCCGTGGGAACTCCCGGGTAATGATGTAGAGTATGAACGGACATCACAGGAAAATTGCCAGGTGAAAAATGAGAGTCGACAGAGCAACTACTTCTCGAAGGTACATGTGTCAATCTATTTGCTCTCACCCTCCTCTCTTCAAGTAGAAGAGCCCTGTTTCTTTATTAAGTATACACACACAGATATGTCAGGTATACATCATTGAATCTCCTAACTTTGATATCGGATGCATAGATCAATTTGAGCACAAGATAACTCAAAATACATACCGGCACATGCATACAATGTGGCTCAGTTTAGCTGTTTTCAGTAGAGTTTAAAGTGTGCTATTACCTGCTGTCCGTCAGTCTCAATGTTAGGCTTATAAATGTACCTATAACCATTTGGTGAGAGTTCATGTCAGTAATGAATGCCATTCTCTTCCTTCAGACAGTTGGATGTGGTGCAGAATTGTGCAGAGATTTCATACCATTAGAAGAACCTGTTCTAAATCCAGTGTTAATGTACTTCCTGCGAAATTAGTATTGATTCTTTTATTAGGCTAAGACTGAATTTGAATCATGATTTTTGCCAAAATTTTTCAAGCCAACGAGATAACGATATATTTTCTCATCCAGTTTCATGCTTACTTGGCAGAACATACCATTTGTTTTTATAGCCAACGCATTTTGGCCACACGCGAAAGCAAAGCAAACCAACTCATACATTGTACCATACAGTGTCATACCATGCCAGATTGGGAGCGTGTTGTCAAAGCAACAAGGTCATGCACCTGGCGCTGAAACATTACATACATTGTACAGGTGTCCAGGACAAAGAGAATCAATTGACTCTTAGCATTATGATGGAAGTTTGTTCATGCGATTTCTTCTCATGGCAGCTTCTGGTACCTTGTGGTACGCCTTTGGAGCATTAAGGATGTGGTCCAGTTTGGGCTCAGTATAGTGCAGTGCGGTGGACATTGGGAGCGTTCTAGTTTGCCTCTGGCATGGGTATGGTACGGTATTCAAATAATGCTCAGGACAGAGTGGATTGGTGAGAATTGGATGCACGAGTTTAACTTTGGAACTGTTTAAACTCACAAGTGCAGCAAGTTGGTTTTAGACTGTTCACAAGTTAAACAAGATCATCCAATTCTCTCTGATCTACGAAATAGGCCTGTGCATCATTTGTTTTGTAAAATGGGCCCGTCAATTCATAGTAATGAATATATACAACCATTTTCCCCATCATGCGTCTGGTACGCCTACTACACCATACAAGACATGAGCCATGTATTGAGATTTTACCGCACGCGTGGCTCAGTGTGGATCAGTAAAAATCAATGCGTGACAATTGACCAATCAGATTGCAGAGATTCTAAAGCTCATTTTATAATACAGTATGGTATGCATTAGGATAGCTCTCAAATTCACCCTTTGTTTGAGGGTCACAAGGGTGAAAATTTTCCTTTTCTGTACACTCTATGAACTCTTAGCAGGTTTTGAAATGTGTGGCAGAAAGATAATCCTAACAAATTCTTCTGTAAGTCTGACATTTCTCTGTGGCTGGAAGGTCATACAAATGATGGCCAGAAAGCCAAAGTTGTAGCTCACTGTGGAGTGGAAGGATTACAGTAGTATACAGTGAATATCCATTTTTAATGGTAATTGTATACAGTATGTACGTAAACTCTTGAAAGCCTACAAAAAATTTGCCATTTGTGAACATTTTGCATAGCTATGAGTATACACAGCAACTGACTTGTTATTCCAAAGTATAATGTCTCTTCCTTGAACAGTCTTTAGAAGATAATGTGATTGATGTATCAATGAATGCAGTGCTAGACTTTGTCATCGATTCAGAAGATCTCTTAAAACTGAAGTAGCTTGCTGGAAGATTTCAGTATTTAGTGTGAGTCAAGGCATTTTCATCATTTTTTCAATAACCTTTGTGATGGGAGGAATGGTGGTTTTGTTTTATGAGCAGCCTACATCTAAGAGTTTATAGCTTTATTTTTTCCCCTTTTCATTGTTTTGATAATGGATTGTTTACTCTTTTTCCGTTTGCTGTTTTTGCTTTTTATTTCTTATAGCCCCAACTTGCACAGATAGAGAGAGAGTGGTTATATTATTGTACAGAATACATGTCACTCAATTTTCTCACAGAATGAGTTCAAAATTCAACAGTGTAAATCTAGTTAATCAGTGTTTATGATCATGTGCTATGTTTGTTTCTAAAAGAATTACCAACAGTTAGAACTTTTGCTCAGCTCATACTGTAAATGCTGCCTTAACTATAGCAAACTTCAAATTGATTAACAAATGTTTTTCATGATTTTTTTTTATTTGTCAATGCTGTGTCTGTCAGCTGCACAGAGAGTTTCGATTCATGTAAGCACTGCATTTCCCTGTTAGATACGTTCTCACCTTAAGGTATCAGATACGTTGGCCTGCCCCCCCCCCCCCAAGGAAAAACGCAGTATCTAACATTTTTGGCGATTTTCACTTTTTTGCATAAATATAGTCAGTGGGCAATCCTTCTTCATATGACATATTCAGATTTTTGAAAAAATGTTTAGAAAGCCACTTTTCCGTAACTGCCAAACGCAGTATCTACACTTAACTTGCACTTTCCCCAAGGAAAAACGCAGTATCTACATGATGAATATTTCCCCAAGGAAAAACGCAGTATCTACAAAGCTAGTCTTAATTACCAGACACTGTTATTTATATATGTGAATACTTTGCCGGTTGTTCTGTAATTTGAACGTAAATTGCTTTCTTTAGATATACTTGCTCAATAATAAGACATAATGTTCAAAATATCTAACCGAAACAATATTGATTAGTAAATATTTTGATGAGATCGTGATCCTAATATAAAACACAGTGTGTGATTAAGACTAACCGAGTGCACATTAAACAATACAACACAACACTGACAGCTTGCAGCTAGCTGCACTGATGCTGTGCTGTGCATGCAGCAGTCAGCACAGGGCCCGGCTAGTCAGCATACAGTGGGAGTGTGTACTTGGAATAAAACAAAATGTTGTCGTGGGGAAAATTACTCGTGAGCCTAGCCCTCAAGAAAAATTTATCTGCAGATAATGAGTAAGTTATTCAAAACTATTTCAATATTGGAAGAATAAAGCTGATTGTTTGTCACACGAAGCGAAGTAAACACAAATGCATGTTTGTCACACGAAGCAAGGTAAACACAAATGAATACATTTGTGTTTACTTCGCTTCGTGTGATAAACGATCAGCTTTATTCTTTCATATTCTACCTCAATGATTAACATTATCCGTACTATTTCAATATTAACTTGTTGTGAAGTAACTTTGTTATGCCTAGTCCCTTGTCAAAATTCCTCAGGCTCCGAATCCGAAAGTTTCGTCGAAAGGCAATAGATCTAGAACCTAGGCCTAGACTATTTGTGTTGTATCGGATAAACGTCAGGTTATGTAACATGTTACACCCTCCCTTAGATCTCAGTCTAGATTGTAGACTTGTCTAGACAGTAACGTTTTAGTCTTGCGTCTCTTTTCTAATGTTAGACTTATAAACGTTAATCAGAACTTTCAGGGTCCGTATTCCGAAAGTCTAAAGAAAGATCTAGTGTTGGACTTGAATAGGCCTAGGCCTACTCTAGGGCAGGCCTGTAGTAAGAAGTCTAAAACTTAACCACTTTTTAGAATCCTAAGTCTAGTGAAGTGTCAATGTTCAATTATCTACTCCATACCATACTGTCTACATAGTTGACAATAGATTAGGGTCCATGTGAAAAATAGGTACCCACGGTAGGCCCTAAATGGACAAAATAGAGACAATTAAGAATAAGTTGTATTTTAATTCTTATCGGATCTAGACAGTGTCTAGACCATAGTGAGACTGGGTTGCGTAAAATGCATGCATGATCCCATGCTGCGTGCTACATAACTTACAAGTAAAAAAAGTTAGGCCTACATTACAAATTTACATGACGTTAAACTTAGGTTCAATCCAGAAGGAATAGGCCTAGAGAGCGGATGTCACTTCATTCTAGACCGGTTCTAGATGTATTTTTTTTTTCTAATCAAAGAGTCCTGGCTCGTGTAGGGCTTAAACCTTCTGCAGTTCTAACGTTAGGCTATTTTTGTTTTTTCTGTGAGCATCGTGCATGGATGTATAGCCTGAGGCGGTAGACTCGTGTAGCCTGCTACGTAGCCAGCCTAGAATAAACGATATAAAAACTAGACCTAGTCTAGATCGATCTAGGTCCAGACATCCGATTTAGATTTATTTTGGTCTAGACAGACTGTAACCTAGACTGTACAGATCTAGATCTAGTATTCTAGATGCTAGTTAGCGGCTAGGCCATGTAGCATCACATCACAGCCCTGGCAAGCTTCATATTAAACACGTATGGACGTAACGTTAGGCCTACAGCAAGATCGGCTTGGATACACTTTTAAGCAAAACGTTCCAAGAACGATCTGTTATTTAACAATCTTATGAAGCCTGCTCTGTAATCAGGGCATAAATGGGGGGAGGGGGATGGAGGATGCATCCCCCAGGGCCAGAGAATGCTTGAACAATGATGTATACATGCATACATAATTATGGCAGATGATTAATCCTAGTCATTCCGCTGTAGATACTGCGTTTTTCCTTGGGGAAATTCGTTCCATTGTAGATACTGCGTTTTTCCTTGGGGAAATCAGTCAATTGCGTGGGGTTTCCCCAAAGTATCTACATTTTCATCAATAACTGAAAAACAAAGCAAAAACACAAAATGATATTTTCCAGGAAAATTGGTAGCTAGATAGAATAAAATTCCACAATGAAGGAATTTTTCAAAAGAGTATATTTTCCAGGGGCTTTGGCAAAAATATAAAATGGTGAATATCTCGGTTGTTTAGAAATGGAGCTGGATGTAGATACTGCGTTTTTCCTTGGGGGGGCAGTGGCATGAAGGCAACAGAGAATTTGCTTGTGACCACTGAAAGGCGATAAGTCCATCAGATTGGGATGATCAGACGTCTGTCAGTGCCCTTATAGCAATCACAGCAGAACCTCGTTAGAGCGAGGTCGGATGTAGCGAAAACGTGATGTAGCAAGATCATTTTTCAGGTCCTATCATATTTATATAATTTATTTGACTTCATCCCTGCTGTCAAGAGATTTCTGATATTAGGAGGGAAATTCAGTTGTCTCAAATAGCAGCTATTATTAAGATCCTTTGTATAATTTCCCTGCAGGAATAATGTCCTTTTAGACTTTCCAATAGTGGACAATGTTGCAACCGAGAAATGACATTGATCTGTGATACCTGAAAATGAAAGATAATGATATTGCTTTCATACGTGTTGATAAGTGTGTGTATGCCTTTTTGTATGTCCTGTTTGTTTATTTGTTGTTGTAATTGTTTTTGTCTGTATGACTGTTTTAGTTTCTGACTACACAGAGAACACTCAGTGTCCTGTAATTTTGAATACATCCAATCGTTGATGCTTCACTCATCATGGCAATGATATATATTATCATTTAAAAATGATTATTATGACTATAACCAGGCTTGACTGGTATTAAAACTTTACAGTATGCACAGTCATACCAAGAACATTTTGATACAGGTCAAGCCTGGTTACACCAGGAGAAGGAGGAAAGATCCAGGGGGCAGGTCTCCCACCATCTTGGAAGGATTATTGTACACACTAGATTCCCTCTCTTATTGGATTCTCAGTGCAGGCGAATCAGCAGACATGTTACCATACTCTTTTCTTGTTTATTTTTCTTGTGTGGAAAAAACTGAGTTTCATATTTTATAAAGACCTGCTCCGTTCTTGATGCATAGGAATTATTCTTCAGAAGGGTGTGTACTGTTTCCACTTCAAAGGGATTCAGGTTGACATACTTGCATTAGTTCTGGATTTGTTCCCTTTTGTTTCATGTTTATACGGGTTCAGGTATTTTGTTGATTGATGGGCATAGACGTGATATCAAATTCATGGGACTGCAAAGCTGCAAAGAATGCTTCCTGTAGCAGGGATCTAATTCTGATTTTGTGTACCCAGGGTATCCAAGAGCAGTCAGAGCTAGATGGTATTAATCTGAGAGTATTGCTTTTAACCACTGTTTATGCTCAGGCAGGTGCCTATGGGAAGTATTTGTTGTAGCAAAATCAGCTCGTCCTCGATGGGTTAATACATAACAGCATATTCTGATGCATTGGCCTGATGCTATCTAAAGCACAGATTCGAAATTTTGTAGTGGGATTTTCTGTCAAACTTAGTATCTGATACTTGTCTGATAGAAAGTAATAGCACAGTCGGTCTGGTGCTGTTGTAAACTTTGTGGCTACTGCCCTCTATTCATGTAAGCAATCGACAATCTCGCAGTGCTCTGATGTATACAAGTAACATTAGTACAGCTTGATATATAATGTATAATATTTGTATCTTTGTGATGGGTGAAATCTATCATGTTCTGCTTTGTTGTCCTAACATCAATGAGTTTATTGTTGAAATACTCACATCTTCAGAAAATTTGATAAGTAGGGGAAAAACTGGTGCATATTTTATTCTGCTCTTCATTTTTCACCAAGAAGGAAATAGGTGTATTGGAAAGTAAAGGTTAAATGCATGCCTACCGGTGTCACTATTAGTTATATCAAAAGTATTAAAAAAAAAGGACACAGTCTGCTCTCTTAGCACCAAGTGGCGTTTTACTGGGGGTGGGGGGGGGGGCTCATTATAATGAGGACCTAAAATAAATGACAATAACCTTGTTATACTAGGTTTTTAGATTAAAGGACAAGTCCACCTTCATATACATAAGGATTGAGAGAATGCAGCAATATTAGTAGAACACATCAGTTAAAGTTTGAGGAAAATTGGACAATCCGTTCAAAAGTTATGAATATTTTAAGTATCTGCGCAGTCACTGCTGAAATAGAAAGACTACTAGAGTTTATGATGTCACATGCGTACAACTACATTTTATATAAAGAAAATAAAAAGAGAATTTCACAAAATTTTACTTTTTGAATAAAGTGCACATTTCTTTGACTTGCTACTGACGTATGTTAAAGGTAATATTATTCCCCCTGCCTTCTGAAAGAGAGAAGTAGAGCGTTCTTTTGTTATGTGAGAAAAATGGAAATATGTTGAATTTTCTTTATTCTTTCTTTATATCGTTGTACTCATGTGACATCACAAGCTATAGTTGTCTTTTCATCCCATGACTGAGCAGAAACTTCAAAAATTCATAACTTTTTAACGGATTGTCTGATTTTGCTCAAACACTCACCGATGTGTTCTACTAATATTGCTGCATTCACTCAACCCACATGTCTATGAAGGTGAACTTGTCCTTTAATGTTTGGGTATAAGAATAGAAATGTAAAGATTTGAGACCTACAACATCACCCAGCAATTAGCATGTTTTGTTATGCCTTTTATGACTTTCCACTGTACAAGTTACAGAATTGCTGCAAGAGGTAAATCAATGACTACAATGTAAATGGGATTGGTATTGCTGAAGATTTTGTATGAATTTGCATGACTTATCTCTTTCAGTCCAAAAAGTATAAACTTGTCTTTGGACACATAAGTATTTGGTAACCACATTGATTGTCCTTCAAAATGATATTCGTGTCAGAGATTTGTGATATACCTTGACCGTCATTAGTTTTGTTTCTTTAATTGCTGCCTATTTAAACAAGGAAACAAGAAACAAGTTGTAATCTTGTCACCTGGTTCAATAGCAGATATTGCCGTTTATGTTGTTTTGTCACATGGTCACATGACATGTTTTGCAATGTGATCACATGACATAGTCATTGTCATGCATCAATGAATGAAATTTATATCTTCCGTTCTGTTCTTGTATGTTGATTTTTTTTTTATCTGATGTGTGGTAAGATCTGTTTGTAAATGTTAAAACAGAGTGCTTAGCCTCATGAAGAAGCAGCATTGATTCTTCTATTTGTATTTCTCAACATGGAGAAAGAGAGAGAAAAAAAAAGAATAATGATAGAATATAATGGAAATTTATGATGAAATATGAAGCTTTTGTACCGGTGTCTCTGTACTATTAAAGTCAGCATTTCACGTGTATTTTTTTTTTCTCGTAAGTAAATGCAGTATGAGTGAAAGGTGTGTGTGTGTGTGCATGTGCGTTAGTGTATGTTTCTTTATACAAGCTCCTCATGTTGCACAGGAAAGAATACACCCACATACAAAATATTTACAAGTGGATGGGATAGTGAACCTTGTGAGATACACAGGAAAATAAGAACAAAGATGTACCTCCTGTAGTTCCATGTTCCAAGGTTTACAAAATGAGTCTGCATGTGTATGTTTCTATGTGTGTATGTGTTTTTAAATGGATGTGTGTGTTCATGTGTGTTTAAAATGTGTGTTTATGGCCTGTCACTTACTTACCAAACAAACCAAGAAAGCTTGTAGATTTTGGACAAGATTATTTTCTGATTGTGTCAATTAACTTAGGGAAGTAACTTAGGGAGAATTTGTTCTAAAGGTGAATTTTTTTCTCCTTAATGTTTTGACAATGTTTTCAAAGCCTTATCATTGATCTGGGGCGTCAGGACTACTCTAAAGTAGGGAAAAGATGGCATAGTGTATAGATTGAGGACTGTACCATCAATACAATTTAGGGGAGATTGGCAGGGATGGGGAAAAAATGGGTGCACATATTGGATATGACCATGCACTACAAACGAAGAAAAAGTCTCACGCACGGATTTTTTGTGAGGACTAAAAAATAGGTGAAAAGGGTCAATTTGGTCAATCTTGACTTTTATATATTTTCTAAATGAGCAAGTCTTCTTCTACATCATGCTAAAATTTGGTGTCATAAAATGAACATGAATGTTTGTTTTTTAGCAGGTAGTCTTGAACACTTTTTTAACAGTTTTATTAGGTGAGTCCCCCTATCATTTCTTTAAAAACCCTGATGTGCACACTCTTCACTTTCAACTCTAATAACTTTAGAAAGGATGATACTACTGCTTTGAAAATAGAAAGAACGTGTTAATTGAACATGCCCAATTTCAGCTTAATCTGACAATCCCTTCATTGTGGTTAAACCGGTAGTTTCAAACCTGGTTGTTTGTTTTTTTTTTTTTTTTTTTTTTTTTGTCCCATTCATTGTACAGGTAGCACGGCTTGGTGAGTGAAGATTAAACGCTTAATTATACCCTGCGATTCATAGCCTCTATTCTCAGTTCACGTGTTTTCCGGAGTGTGTGCTTTCTTTCCAATATTAAGATAGGTTAGGAGAGTCCATTTGATTTGAGTTATACATCATTTTAAAGCTTAAAATCTCCTCTTTCACAATATGCTCAGAACTAAAAATCCATGTCTGACGACTTTTAGTTTGTTTTGTGGTGCAGGGTCACATATCATAAGCAGTTTATTCTTTTAAGTGCAATATTTGCATTTGTCTGAATAGTTTCATGCTTTTTTTATCAACATATCCCCGAACTATCATTTATTCTGCATTTTCTCTTATGGCTGGAAGTAGCGATTTACATCTATTATTTTATTATTTAAGTTACAGATTTTACTCACAAAAAAAAAGAAAAGTAGAGAGATGCTGATTTCGAGGTGTTCAAAGGATTCTGACATCTTTAAATTTGGACAAGAGGACGTTTAAAATTCAAAATATTGTAATCTTCAAAATAAAACTGAATATTCAATTTTCCCTTCCTCAAATAGATTACCATTTTCCATTTTGACCTCAGTTTCAACACGTAAGTATTGGTTGTGTGCACACTTAAACAGTAATATCCTATATTACATCATCACTACATTCTATCAACGTATGTTTTAGATATCTTTCGACTCATCTCTACACTCTCTGTTCACTGTTGGGGAAAAAAGACCGATCTCTTGTGCATGATCATTTTGCCCTAGAAATACCTCCATAACATCTCAGACAATCATTCGAGAAATAGATAAAAACGAATATGAACGAAAAGCAGGGGAAGAAGACTCAAGGCAAATGATGGAGAGGAGACAATGAAAACGAAATTTGAAAAGGATAAAAGCAAGGAGACTTTTCTTTTGTTTTCTAATTGTTTATTACACCGAATACCAATTACGTTAATAACATTACAAGGAGAGACTTAACTTCTATATCGTGCATAATGTTACCAATCATTTTGATGACTACTAAATACAAAAGTTCATTAAGATGATTGAAAGTGCAGAAATTATGGGCAGAGTCTTTCGGGAAAAGAACAAATTTCACAGCATGGCTACCTGGGGAATTATGCATTTGAAAAATATAAAATCACAATTTTTTGTTCTTTTATGACACAAAGATGCAGCAGCATTAAACAGGGAGAGAATGCACAAAACATAATCTCTAACCCTAACCCTAACCCTAACCCAATCCCTAACCCTAACCCTAACTCCAACCTTCACCCAAACCCTAACCCTAACCAAAACCCTAACACTAACGCTAAGTAGATATCAGTTACGTAAACATAAATATTGCAACTATAGACTTATTTTCTTTATCGTGCATAACAGCTATCAATCATTTTGATGACTGCTAAACACAAAAGTTCATTTAGATAACTGAAATTGGAGAAATTCCCGGCAGAGTCTCTTTGGGATAAGAACACATTTTACAGGATGGCTACCTTGCGAATTATGGATTATTATAATATCATTAAAAACATAAAATCAGAAATTGTTTTTATATCTTTCATGAAACAGTGATGCAGCGGCATTATACAGAGTGTGAATGATTAGGAGATGATATCATAGCTTCATAAGTTGGATATTAACTCGATCACAAATCTCTCTAAAAAGAGTTTTTTTTTTATCTATCATAACTAAATTAGACTTATGAAATAAAGGTTGCATTATTCTCATTTTTTTTTTTATTCTGTGATCTAGCACTGATACCTGTGTTGAGGGAAAAGAGTGGTAATAACTACTTTATCAATGAAGAAAAGAGGTTTATCAATATGAGGTAAATAGGTTTGACACATACTCAAGGGGGATTCGTGAGTCTATGAGTGACATCATTGCCTTCAATTTCCAATTTGCATATTAATGTCTTTTTTTAATCATGCAGTTGCAATGTTTTGTTAATGAGAATCTTCACGATATGTTCTTTCTTTCGGTCTTCTTTCCTTTTTCATACGCCTCATTTGTTGGAAATGAATATAAACCAACAACTTTCGCTCTTTAAATCTGCCATACTTAACAAGATTACGGAACTCATTTTCCCTCCCTGTTTGTCTGCTTAGAAAATGATATGGATCTAGTCTTCTTTTAATTTATTCACATTAATTCATTTTCACATCCGCACACAACCATGCTCAATGATACAGGATGTATCATTAATATTTGTGTCCATTTCTATTGCTAAGTCCTAGTAATTTATTTTTCTCTCTTTTTTTGGCAATAACTTATTGTTTCGTTTGACCTGGAAAGAAATGCTGTCAAACTCTTACCCTTTTTAGAAAAGTTAAACTAAACATCAAACAAAAAAGGGAGAGTGACAACATTAAGCTGATTTACCATTTATTTTTCTTGCAGTTCACCCAGTACTATGTAAAATGTGCACATTTTATAAACATGTTTCAAGTAAGTGACGCCGGCTGTTATTTCTCACCTGTCGAATTGCAATCTTCTTCGAACTCATAAAACAAATGATCTTGTTTTGCCATACTGTGATCCTGTCCAGCTGCTTTTAATGACAAATACACGTAAACTGCAAACGCGTCTTTCGGTATAAGTATCTGTGCACGTGAGAAAGATTAATAACCTTTATTATGGTTACACGATACTTTATACAAGTTTTCATGAGAACAAACCAGTCCAAACAGACAATGGATTGTCTTACTTGAAAAGAACAGAGAGAACCATTTCAGCCGATTACATTCACATTTATTTTGATACTCGATAATACACACATTACACAAAATGCAGGGGTTTTTTTAGCATACATGACTGTTTCCAGATTTTTGTGATTGTTGAACGACAGATTTTGCATAATAATTAAATATTCCATCCAAAAGGGGTCAAAATAACGTACATGTATGACGGTCAGAGATTAGCATATGTAAAACAGTATATGCAACAAATATTTACATTTCTATGTCCACGTGTTATGTCGATTTGGTAGTGCGCATTTCCTTGACCAATCTTTGAAAGTATAACGGTGCAGGAACAGCCTTTTAAATTCGTTATTGCATTGTATTCACATTGTGATATGTAAATTTTATTTGCTGGAAATGAAATAAAATGAAATGAAGTACATGCAAATACAATCCGGCTTCTGGACTGATCGACCTCTGCGGAAAATATAGTGACAGACACTTTACTACAATGAAAACATAATTATATACAAATCCAAGATGACGAAAAATCTCTCTTGGTACACGTACATAACTACATCAACATAAAAGTATAATTACAGTCATATTCGTATATGTATCATTTTTATCAGAAGAGTGCTGACAAATTTTTCGTCATTGAAACAATAACGCCAAATCAAATACCATAATGCCAGGAGGTTTTTGCTCCTATTTGTCTCCGGCAGCCGGGTACAAAAAAAAAAAAAGGAAAAAAAATCGCCGAGTTAACGCAACCTGGAACAACGAAACCATAATTATTTCGTAAAAAAGTCATAATATACCCAGGCATCAGTATCATAAAAGTGTAATTTATACATCAAAATAAGTAAGACAATATACATGCATGCGCTTAACAAAAATTACAGAGAAAATGCATGTGCTTTTATGTACCTGCGCCATAATCAAAATTGATGAACATTACATTACTATCGATACTAAATAGTAAATAGAAAACAAGACACTGCACATTCCTGGTTTTAAATATTTAAGAGTTGAACCAAACTTCAAATTGCATAGTCTTCATGGAAGAGAGACAGAAATATATAGAAATGAAAAACACACACCCACGCAAATACACACATAACCTTTCTTAGGTTCTCTCTCTCTCTCTATCTCTCACGTAGTTATGCCGCAGTTCGTTTACCTTGGCATCCTGCAAGTAATTAACATCATGTCCAGTACTTTGCAGCATTATACTCGACAAAATGATACGAGTAAATGAGCATTTCAATTTCAACAATTTCAAACACATTACAAGTTCAACGAAATTAAGCTATTTTACAGTACGAAGCATTGACAAAAAAAAAAAAACACACACACACACACAGACGTAATGCTCGATAACAACGACCATTCGATGAAAATGTGTAAAGTTTTAGAATACAATTTTCAAAAGAGGGTTTAGAAATGGGCGATGCTGTTCATGTCACACTGTAACGTTCTTCCAGAGAATATGGTTATGTCAGACGATGAAACCTACATGCCAGTGAAATAGCTAGAGCTGAAGGAGCAATGCAGAAATTTGAAACGATACACTTGAGTTTTGTTCATCAGGCATTTTCGTTAAACTCATTTTGAAACAAAGACTGTAATAAATTCATTAGCGATTCACCTTATCCTCTCTTTCGAGAAATCACGGCACATGAGCAAACGTGATGTATTTTTCATTGCATTCCCTATAATTATCGCTATAATTATTCAATAATTCTCGGAAAGCTTCCATTAGACATTAATTCATGTTCCATCACCATTTATTACTTTTTTGTTTATGTATTTCTTTATTTGTTTACTTATTTATTTATTTATTCACTTATATTTTTTGGGGGGGGGTTGGGTTGGAAAAAGAAAGGGATTGATTATTTCACTCGCGGTTTCTAGGAATCTTAATTTGACCTTACCGTCTGCATGGATTATGGAAGGTAGCCCTTTCATGTAGTAATAAATTTGGAATGTTTCTGCCTCCCTTCCCCCAATAAAAAAGGGAACCATGATTGGATGTATTCTTCTAGAAGTGTTTCCCTGTAGATATAATTCTGAAGTATAAATAACAAAATACACATCTTAAAATGTCGACCAACGCTGCTACATTTGAGGGTTTCTAGTACCACACTACACTTTTCCAAGAAAAGACGATTCATTTTAACAATCCTTTGTTAATAATTTCATCGTGATGACAATTGTCACGTTTGTGTATGTCTTTGTGCATGACTTTGACCTATCTATACTTTCGACAAAATGTGTTACTGCTAGCTGTAATTTGTAATGATAAGCTAGAAAAAAAAAATCAGTACGTGCAAGATTTTGTTTGGTTGTTTCTGTTTTATGTTTGTTTTTGTTTTTTATACAATAAAGAGTCAAAAGGGCAAGTTGCTAAAATACATGATACACAGATGTCTCCGCAAGACAGGTCCATCAGGCATCTCTTAGATGTAAAACGTAAAACAACAACAACGACTATGCAGTCCTCAATTAATCTGGTTATTAGTTCATTTCTTAGTCACTCTCTGAGTTTCGATTTGTGTATGTTTTCACTCTTGCCAAATTATTGCCCACATTTACTTGTACTTCATTCTCTTCTTCTCCAGTTCTTCTCTATTTCCAGAAGCTTCCTAATTTAAGGTCTCTCGATCGACGCCTTACTCCTTTCGTCTTCCTCAAGTGTCTCTTCCCTTTCGCAAATCTCTCACGCTTTCTATTTGTCTGCTTTGCCTTGTTGGTCCCAACTTATCAATGTCGAAATATATCTTTGACACTCTTTTTGAGGTAATTCGGGAAAAGTTTTCCTCTGGTGTCTTGACGTTGTTTTCTTATCGGTCTCGTTTCTCTCCCTGGTCCTTTCGAGAAATAATCTCCTCTGACATGGTACCATCTATGCTTGTTTGCAGTTCTGTTCTGAGCTCGTACACTTGCCTAGAAAAGAACCTGGCCAGTAGTTCCGTTACCTCTCTCACCTTTTGGGCTGCTGCTACCTCTGCATCTCTGTGTCATAGGGAGAAAGGACATTTCATATGAGCGCCATTTATAAACCCTTGCTTTGATTGCTTTTAGACCAAACATTCTTTCCGTGTTTGTACGTTTGGTTGTTCTTTGTTTGATTGTTGTTGTTTTTTTCTTCAAATCTATGATAATATGGCTTGTTATTCACAAAAGGTAACTATAGACATATGTATATATATATATATACATATATATATATATATATATATATATATATATTATCATACATATATATGTATTTATATATATTATCATACATATACATATATATTATACATATACATACGAAGAGTTTGTTCGCAAAAACCGATAAGTCCATTATTGAAGATTTTGAAGTACGGTCTCTGTCATAAAGTACAAAATAACACCTTTTAAATTATATATTGGTCACTATATATATAAAGGTACATTTTTGAAGTTATGGTCAAAAGAAGCAACAATTTTCTTATTATTCTCTTTATTTTTTCTTGACCTTTAATCGCAAATATCTCCATTTAGCAAATATGGACATTGGTTTTTGCGAACAAATATATATATATATATATATATATATATACATATATAATATGATATTTGAAGGTGCTTAAAATATCATATTCTATGAACTTCGTCTTGTGCACGTGAAATATGGAAGAGATGGTACTGACATTACTGGTGGAATGGGGTAGACTTGAAATCAGCACACCAATTCACACAAAATGCACAGGCTCAGTTGACGACATACAGACTACTGGTATGCTAACACAACCGCAGCTCACTATGCTGTCTTTATCACTTAAACTTTGATCAACAAGTCACGATCTTGAATGTTTTATTCAAGATTCGGGAGTTTATGAATTGTATTTTAGCAGGAAAAGAACTGAACAATTAAGGTGTTAAGACGCTGAACAGGTTCATAAACGATCGCTCTCCGTGCGATGTTCTAGTATAGTATATATGAATGAATGAATGAATGAATAGTGTTAAGGTAGCGTAGGCATTGCAGGCACCAGTAATTCAAGAAAACAACGTTCTTTTTAATGTTTCTTCAACATGTATGTCAATATCATGTCATATAAGCTGCTAATTCTAATAGGGCTTCAAGACGTGACATGTGAATTTTAGTATTTACTCATTTGAAACACATAAAAAACATCCTTAACAATAAAGGGCATACCCGTTTCTTGCCTCCTTACTCGTCACCGAGCCACTGTTTCAACGGTTTTCCATTGATGGTAATGTGCTCAAGCTGTAACAGGTACGACAATATACACAAGTAAAACCATATTTGAATTCAACTGATTCCATTTTACTCAAAGATAAATTGCTACATGGAATCATTGCACTGTGTGATCTTGCTGAAAAAAATAAAAATAAATAAATATATACATATACATTATATATATATATATATATGTATATATATATATATATATATATATATATATATAATACAGCTTGTTGGTTTTATTGTCTCTTTGTTTCCACAAATTTAGTCACACTACACTTGGGCCAATTTTTTTGTGAACTGGTGCAGCGGATGGAAAAATACAATTTCGGAAAATCACAATATAAATGAGTTCAGGAAACGGATTGAAATGAAATGGGACCCATCTATCATTTCATACATATTAACAGGTGTCAGAATAAACATATGAGTGGATTACCCTTTCCCCGGAATGATTAGAAATCTCTCGTCGCAAAGACCGCAAACACTTTTGCAGTATACTTTGATATTGAAATGTAGGCCAATGAATGCTTACCTGTTTACATTTTTAAAAAATGGTAAATAAAACACTATTTCAGCCTAATATATACCTTACAGAATGCGTGGTGTGAAGCCATTTCTGTAAAAAATGTCTCAGGCAGGTCGAGGCATGTGATATCGGTCCGTTCAAGATGAGGCATATGGCACAGAAATTGGGCTAAGTGTGTTGCTGCTGAGGCTGACTCTGACTTCCAACTCTCGGTAAATTTCATCGAAAGTTCGCGGATCTGAAGAAAACGAACAGAAGAACGCACACTTTCAAGAATACTCCTTTTCTTTTCTCCCGTCCTCTTCAAATAAATTACTCATTTTTACGTGATAATAAAAGAGTCACAAAACGAGCAAAAAGTCGCACCCCTTGATTTCACATGCGGACTCAAAAAAAAAAAATGATGTATAGTTCAATTGAATACGACTCTCTTAATATATCTTATTATTGAAGAGAAAGCACGCAATCTGGAAAAGTGTGCACCGAGAAAAGAGGCTCTGAAATAGAGGGTCTATTATAGCTGTGCGATGAATGAGACAAAAAAAAAAAAAAAAAAAAAACTAGAGATTGTAATTTGTCATCACTGACAAATTAAGGTGATCCGATTTTTTTTTTAATCAATGATTCAAGTCCTGATCGCAATAGGCATGGCCATGCAGGTTTCATCTGTGTTCAGAGACATTGGCCGTGTGATGTTTGGATTCTCATTTAGAAAAGGGAGTCATATCTGCCATCTTTGGTACCAAATCTGTATACACTATAACGAAGACACAGCAATAAGTACATATGACCTTTGACCCCACTTTGCACAACCTAGATGGCATCTGAGCAAAAAGTGGTTATTTTGTGAAATGATTGTTGTAACATGATCTTTGCGTGTGCAAAATATGGGAAAGATAAGACATGTATTCACCAAGATACAGGATGAAACATTTGTGACCTTTGACCCTAATTTACATACCCAAGATGTTGTCCGATCAAGTAGTTGTTATTTTATGAAATAATGTACGTGACATGAACTAAACATGTGCAAAATATGGGTGTGATAGGGGCTGTTTTTCTTGAGTTATTGCAAAGAAAGTAGCAGAAACATTGAAATAGCTCAATACATCAAAGATAAGCTTTAATTTCAACCAAGTATTGTAACATGATCCCGACATCATATGAAAAAACAAAGGGCACGGAACGATAGCGCAAAGTCTCAGTTACAACATATCAAAATCTGAATACCGAAGGGTAAGTGAGCTAGTGCTCGATAAAGACAATCATGTCAATTTTCACATCTAGAAAAATTCCCTCCCATAGAGATAACACGTCATAACGAAGAAACAGAAAGAAGTACATATGACCTTTTGACACCACTTTACACAGACAAGATGGCATCTGAGCAAAGAGTGGTTATTTTGTGAAATGATTCTTGTAACATGATCTTTGCGTGTGCAAAATATGGGAAAGATAGGACATGTATTCACCAAGATACAGGATAAAAAATTTATGACCTTTGACCCTAATTTACATACCCAAGGGGGCGTCTGATCAAGTAGTTGTTATTTTATGAAATAATGTTCGTGACATAAACTAAACATGTGCAAAATATGATGGTGATAGGGTATGTTTTTCTTGAGTTATTGCACATAAAGTTGTAAAAAGAAAGAAATATTACAATACATCGAAGATAAGCTTTAATTTCAACCAAGTTTTTTTACGTGATCCCGACAACGTATGAAAAAACAAATGGCACACTTACGATAGCCCTACGTCTCAGCTACAACATATTAAAATCTGGGAGAAATTCACCGAAGCATAAGTGAGCTAGTGCTCGATAAAGATAGTCATGTCAATTTTCATTTCCATAAAAATTGCACTCCCATAGAGATTACACGTAAACTGGTCAAATTTGACAAGGTTACCTTCAATCCATTTTTCGAGGTGATGTCGTCATCTAATCAAATTTGTGTAATTACAATTATGAAAGAGCATTTCATAAGCTACAACATATTGAAATTTAGGTGAAAATTGGCAAAGGATAAGTGAGATACGCTCGAGTAAACTTGAAATTTGATGACGTCATTTTGAAAATTTACTTTTTTTACTTTATTAAGAAATTTGATATCTTTTAATCATTTTTTCAGCATCGTCAGCCCATGAAATGACATGTACCACTCATCAGCTTTCAGAATATGTAAAGAAAATGGGGGGTCACCGTCCATCCTGACGAGTAAAATCCGATTTAAAATTGGCGTTTTTTTGGCATACTTGCACTGTGTATCCCCATTGACGCACGCGCGGAATTTTGAATTTGACGGGCCGTATGACGTCATATTGAATCGGATCGACTTGAACTTGGTATAAATATTCCTTGACATTTCGGACATCCTATCCGTGTGAAAAAATTGAAAATTTCTATTTCATATGAGCTGTGCGTGCGAATATGTGCGCGCGCGTACGCGTCCGTCCAATTTTTTCAATTTTTCAAAAAATGCTCCAAATGGTCTGAAACGTGTGCAAAAAAGTTTTGAGCTCGATTTGAGCATACAAATATTTTAACACGCGCGCGCGCGTTTTGAGATAAAATGAATTTTGAGAATATGAGTAGAATTCGCATGACTTGAAATATATGTGACGTAAATTTCATTGAAATATTCTATTCCATTAATGAGATATGCATGAAAATGTGTTTTCATATAATGACGTCATAGTGACGTCACGGTGGACTGATCACTATGATTTTACTTGCGCTGTCGTCTTTGCGACATGATACATATATGGTATAAGTTTGACATTGAGAGGCAATGCACTTTCTGAGCTAACCTCTGCACAACTTTTGAGGAGAAATAAAGAAAGAAACAAAGAAGAAAGATTCAGTACAGATACAGAAGGTGATCCGAGAGGATACTCGGATCACCTAAAAAAAAAACAATGGGTGTAAACAATTCGAGTAACAGCAGTGAAAAAATCATCAGATTAGGCTTAAATTTGGCATCCTCAAACACATTCTGTGCATGATTAATTTACCTTTGTTTGATAAGACTTTCGCCTGCTGGATCTGCAGGCTTCTCAAGTGAGAGAGACTTGCCACTAACCGACGTACAATAAGATGGCGCACACCGATCTGAGAGAATGGGATCATACTTGAGAAACGTGAGTATTGCCCCAGGTCTCGGTTGAAAGTTTTCCCTTGTTAGGTGATCCGAGTATCCTCTCGGATCACCTATTGTATCTGTACGGCTGCCCCCCCCCCCCCCCCCCCCCCCAAGGAAAAACGCAGTATCTACATCCAGCTCCATTTCTAAACAACCGAGATATTCACCATTTTATACTTTTGCCAAAGCCCCTGGAAAATATATTCTTTTGAAAAATTCCTTCATTGTGGAATTTTAGTCTATCTAGCTACCAATTTTCCTGGAAATATCATTTTATGTTTTTGTTTTGTTTTTCAGTTATTGATGAAAATGTAGATACTTTGGGGAAACCCCACGCAATTGTCTGATTTTCCCCAAGGAAAAACGCAGTATCTACAATGGTACGAATTTCCCCAAGGAAAAACGCAGTATCTGCAGCGGAATGACTAGGATTAATCTTCTGCCATAATTATGTATGCATGTATACATCATTGTTCAAGTATTCTCTGGCCCTGGGGGATGCATCCTCCACCCCCCCCCCCCCCCCATTTATGCCCTGATTACAGAGCAGGCTTCATAAGATTATTAAATAACAGATCGTTCTTGGAACGTTTTGCTTACGATATCCCAGACCGATCTTGCTGTAGGCCTATAGAAACGTTACGTGTTTACCTCTCAGGGCTGTAATGTGATGCTACATGGCCTAGCCGCTAACTAGCATCTAGAATACTAGATCTAGATCTGTACAGTCTAGGTTACATTCTGTCTAGACCAAAATAAATCTAAATCGGATGTCTGGACCTAGATCGATCTAGACTAGGTGTAGTTTTTATATCGTTTATTCTAGGCTGGCTACGTAGCAGGCTACACGAGTCTACCGCCTCAGGCTAGAAAAAAAAATAGCCTAACGTTAGAACTGCAGAAGGTTTAAGCCCTACACGAGCCAGGACTCTTTGATTAGAAAAAAAAATACATCTAGAACCGGTCTAGAATGAAGTGACATCCGCTCTCTAGGCCTATTCCTTCTGGATTGAACCTAAGTTTAAGTTTTAACGTCATGTAAATTTGTAATGTAGGCCTAACTTTTTTTACTTGTAAGTTATGTAGCATGCAGCATGGGATCATGCATGCATTTTACGCAACCCAGTCTCACTAGGGTCTAGACACTGTCTAGATCCGATAAGAATTAAAATACAACTTATTCTTAACTGTCTCTATTTTGTCCATTTACCGTGGGTACCTATTTTTCACATGGACCCTAATCTATTGTCAACTAGATCTAGGCCCTATGTAATTTTAAGACAGTAAGGTATCTAGTAGATAATTGAACATTGACACTTTACTAGACTTAGGATTCTAAAAAGTGGTTAAGTTTAGACTTCTTACTACAGGCCTGCCCTAGAGTAGGCCTATTCAAGTCCTACACTAGATCTTTCTTTAGACTTTCGGAATACGGACCCTGAAAGTTCTGATTAACGTTAAGTCTAACATTAGAAAAGAGACGCAAGACTCAAACGTTACTGTCTAGACAAGTCTAAAAGACTTAGACTTAGGCCTAACGTTAGATCTAAGGGAGGGTGTAACATGTTACATAACCTGACGTTTATCCGATACAACACAAATAGATCTAGGACCCTATTGCCTTTCGACGAAACTTCGGATTCGGAGCCTGAGGAATTTTGACAAGGGTCTAGGCCTAACAACTTACTTCACAACAAGTTAATATTGAAATACATGTAGTACGGATAATGTTCATCATTGAGGTAGAATATGAAAGAATAAAGCTGATCGTTTATCACACAAAGCGAAGTAAACACAAATGTATGCATTTGTGTTTACCTCGCTTCGTGTGACAAACATGCATCTGTGTTACTTCGCTTCGTGTGACAAACAATCAGCTTTATTCTTTCAATATTGAAATAGTTTTGAATAACTTACTCATTATCTGCAGATAAATTTTTCTTGAGGGCTAGGCTCACGAGTAATTTTCCCCACGACAACATTTTGTTTTATTCCAAGTACACACTCCCACTGTATGCTGACTAGCCGGGCCTGTGCTGACTGCTGCACAGCATCAGTGCAGCTAGCTGCAAGCTGCTGTCAGTGTTGTGTTGTATTGTTTAATGTGCACTCGGTTAGTCTTAATCACACACTGTGTTTTATATTAGGATCACGATCTCATCAAAATATTTACTAATCAGTATTGTTTCGGTTAGATATTTTGAACATTATGTCTTATTATTGAGCAAGTATATCTAAAGAAAGTAATTTACGTTCAAATTAAAGAACAACCGGCAAAGTATTCACATATAAAATAACAGTGTCTGGTAATTAAGACTAGCTTTGTAGATACTGCGTTTTTCCTTGGGGAAATATTCATCATGTAGATACTGCGTTTTTCCTTGGGGAAAGTGCAAGTTAAGTGTAGATACTGCGTTTGGCAGTTACGGAAAAGTGGCTTTCTAAACATTTTTTCAAAAATCTGAATATGTCATAGGAAGAAGGATTGCCCACTGACTATATTTATGCAAAAAAGTGAAAATCGCCAAAAATGTTAGATACTGCGTTTTTCCTTGGGGGGGCAGACGGATTCTTTCTTCTTCTTTCTTTATTTCTCCCCAAAAGTTGTGCAGAGGTTAGCTCAGAAAGTGCTATGTCTATCAAGTTCAAACTTATACCATGTATGTATCGTGTCCCAAAGACGGCAATCGAACTAAAATCAAAGTGATCAGTCGACCGTGACGTCACTATGACGTCATTATATGAAAACACATTCTCAATCATATCTCATTAATGGAATGAAGTTTTCAATGAAATTTACGTCACATATATTTCAAGTTATGCGCATTCTACTCATGTTCTCAAAATTCATATTTTCTCTTAAAACGTGCGCGTACGCGCGCGTTAAAATATTTGTATGCTCCAATCGAGCTCAAATTTTGTTTGCACACGTTTCAGACCATTTGGAGCATTTTTTTGAAAAATTGAAAAAATTGGACGGACGCGTACGCGCGCGCGCATATACGCACGCACAGCTCATATGCAATTGAAATTTCCAGTTTTTTCACTTTGATCGGATGTCTGAAATGTCAAGAAATATCTATACCAAGTTTCAAGTCAATCCGACTCAATATGACGTCATACGGGCCTGTCAAAGTTGAAATTCCGCGCGCGCGTCAATGGCGATATACAGTGCAACTATGCCAAAAAACTGCCAATTTTAAATCTGATTTTACTCGTCAGGATGGACGGTGACCCCCCATTTTCTTTACATATTCTGAAAGCTGATGAGTTGTACATGTCATTTCATGGGCAGGCTATGCTAACAAAATGATTAATAGATATCAAATTTCTTAATAAAGTAAAAAAGTAAATTTTCAAATGACGTCATCAAATTTCAAGTTTACTCGAGCGTATCTCACTTATCCTTTCCCAATTTCACCCAAATTTCATTATGTTGTAGGTTATGAAATTCTCTTTCATTTATGTAATTACACAATTTTGATTCGATGACGACATTACCTCGAAAAATTGATTGAAGGTAACCTTTTCAAATTTGACCAGTTTACGTGTAATCTCTATGGGAGTGCAATTTTTATGGAAATGAAATTGACATGACTATCTTTATCGAGCACTAGCTCACTTATGCTTCGGTGAATTTCTCTAAGATTTTAATATGTTGTAGCTGAGACGTAGGGCTATCGTGATTGTGCCCTTCGTTTTTTCATACGTTGTCGGGATCACGTGAAAAAACTTGGTTGAAATTAAAGTTTATCTTCGATGTATTGAAATATTTCTTTCTTTTTGCAACTTTATGTGCAATAAATCAAGAAAACATACCCTATCACCACCATATTTTGCACATCTTTAGTTCATGTCACGCACATTATTTCATAAAATAACAACTACTTGATCAGACGCCATCTTGGGTATGTAAATTAGGGTCAAAGGTCATAGATGTTTCATCCCCTATCTTGGTGAATACAGGTCTATCTTTCCCATATTTTGCACACGTAAAGACCATGTTACAGGGATCATTTCATAAAATAACCACTTTTGCTCAGATGCCATCTTGTCTGTGCAAAGTGGGGTCAAAGGTCATATGTACTTCTTTTTCTATGTTCGTTATGACGTGTTATCTCTATGGGAGGGAATTTTTTAGATGTGAAATTGACATGACTCTCTTTATCGAGCACTATCTTACTTATGCTTCGGTGAACTTCTCTAAGATTTTAATATGTTGTAGCTGAGACTTTACAGTATCAGGACTCGAATCATTGATTTAAAAAAAAATCGGATCACCTTAATTTGTCAGTGATGACAAATTACAATCTCTAGTTGTTGTTGTTGTTGTTGTTGTTGTTGTTGTTGTTGTTGCGAATGTGAATTGCTTCCCTTATCCAGCGTGAGGTTTTCCCAGAGTCTCTGGCTAGGATGGAACACTTCTTCCAGTTGATGTGGTGATTTTTACTGGCCACATGGTCGCTGAGGGCCGACTTGTGCATGTTGGAGGTGGCTTCCTTTCTTTTTCCTCTTGTGAAGTAGGATGCACGAATTGTGTCCACCTCTTGTTTGTGTTCATTTTTCCTGGTACCAAATTTCCTGGCTGTTTCTCCAATGTAGCTTCTTTCGCAGTTTCCACATGGGATCTGGTAAACTACCCCCGCTTAGACATTGATGGATCTTTTGTTTTTTGGGTATAATAAGATCTTCTTCAGTTTCTTGTGTGGCCTGAATGCTGTGGATAATATTATGTGGTATTTCTGGTAATCCTTTTGCAAGGCTTCAGAGGTACCCTTTACATAATTATGGGATGGTTAGCAACTTCTTCCTCTGTTTGGTTGGTTTGGTCTGTGAGTTCTTCTTGGTCTGATCACCCCCCCCCCCTTTGTCTTTTGGTTTTCTTGAAGGACCATCCAGGGTATCCACATTTCCTGAGAGTGGACTGGATAATTATATTCTTCCTCTGCCTTCATACGATCACATTCTCCCCATTTAAATATAAATATGCTAAGGAATATAATGACCTTCCCATGGATATCAAAATTTTCCCCAGTGTTCATATATTTCAATCTAAATAAGTATGTTTAAGGTCACTGCCCCGTTGATTTATTTTTTTTTTCTCTTTTGATGAAAAAGAGTTATTACAGAATTATTTTATGATACAGGTTACTGAAAGTTATGATTTATTATTTTTCTCTCTCTTTCCTTTGTATCCTTTTCTTTTGCTATTCGCTGTTCGATGTTGTTGTTGTTTTTTTTTCTTTCTCTCAACTTACGTATTTCAAATATCTACATTTTAAAAGAGTATGTATTTCATGATTTCACATTGTATTTGTATAACATCCATGTTCTGGACCGCATGGAAGACCAGCGATGCCATGTTGATATCGCTGAATATGGGCCATCCAGCCGTTGTTGTTTTTATACGGAAAATCAATCAATCAATCAATCAATCAATCAATCAATCAATCTCCCATATCGGCGTGCGCCAGCTACATCGGCTCGTGGAAAGTCCTTCTCACACCGCTCGATCTTCTTTGAAAGAGCCTGTAGATCCAGCAGGCGAAAGTCTTATCAAGCAAAGATAATTTCCACTGATTGTGATAAAACGAACGTTCATCCACCACATATATTATATGTATAACCACTTACGAAAGTTACGAAAGAAAAACTGTAAGGGTAATTTTGTTACATGAAGTAGTTCCTAACACAAGCAAAATTCAAGAACATTGTTTCAATTCATTTCTATATCAAGGGGTGCTAATTATAAGGGTTAATGTGACACTTTCTGTTTTCACGGAAGTTGATATTTACACAAATATTTAGTTCCATCTTAGTTCGATATATTTTGGATATAGCACGTACACAGTAGTCGGAAGCGATGCTGTGTCTTGTCTCTGTGGATTTTTTTTTTCCCCAAAATAATATAAAATGATGCTGCATCGTCAGAAATAATTTCAAAAATATCCCTCATGACAGTATTATTTCCTTGATTCATAACATGAAACAAATAGTTACGTACCTGGCAGTATTTTGCCAGTGTTGCGGCAGTGGAGAAGAACTCATCGTGTAGCAGGTAGTAGCTTTGCACACTGAAGTTCGAAAGACGGGGCAGAGTGCATACCCAAAGGCCCAAATCTTTACCCGAAGAGGACACATATCGAACATCATGACGCCGAATGTTATATATGATCAAGGTCAAATCTTGTATCTACAGAAACACACAAAAACCAGCAACAATATCAGTTAATCTGCATGTGAAGAATTTGTTCGCAACAATGTATAAAAAAGCAAAAAAAAAAAGTGCGAATCGCTTTACTTCTCCAGTTTATAGCAACACTCTTGAAGTTTAGCACACACACAAAGACACACACACACACACACACACACACAAAGATATCTTTTTCAATTCATTCAATTTTCATACTTCTCATTTTATGAACATTACAACAGAAATCAAACAAGTTCTTTTACCTTGTAACAATGTGCAGAAAACAACAATATACATGGTGATAACACAGTAATTACATGTAATGATAACTGCATGGTCAAAAAACGAAATCGAAATGGGGTTGATCAAATAGAAGTATGACGGGACCTACATGAAAGCAAGCTTGTTTGGCTGTAAGCCCCGAGTAATCAGTGTTGTGAAAAAGAAACGGAGAACGGATAGAAGATAAGACCATGCAGATGATGTAATGGTACCAAGTAAGAAAAGCGGGGTATGCCTATGTGATAAAAAAAGAAGGAAGAAGAAGAAGAAGAAGAAGAAGAAGAAAAATATACTAAAATGTGAACCATTATTGTGACCGAGCTATCATTGGTTTCCGGAGTACAACATGATTTGCGTAAGCCTACTTTGGTATAGAACACTATCTGTTGTTGCGTTAAAACTATCGCCAGGATATGATCAGTAAGACACAAAAAGTAGCATGTACAGCTATTAAGCCATTTGGCGCCTGCCGTCAAGCTCTGAATAGAAAGTTAGAGAGAGGCAGATGGAAAGAGGAAGGGAGGGAAACGAAGTAGAATGTGGAATTGCTAATGATGAATTCGGAGAACCTGACGGCAAGACCCAAAATGGAATCTGCAGCGTGTTGACAAGAATGTTTGATCGGACAATAAAATACCACAATATTACATAAGACATTGTAATTATTCAGTTTCTGGAAGATATACACTCAATAAAGACTCTTTTAATTTGCGTTTAAAAGAATATAAACACGAGGAGCTTGTTATTTCTGGGGAGAGGTCATCCAGTATCTAGGGCCCGTATACATTATCGTTTGTTTTTGTTGTTTTTTTTTTGGCGAAAATTGTTCGAGTACGTGGAAGGTGAAATGCGTCACTTTGGCGGGTAGGATAATTATGAATCAAATAGTTTTTCCTAAACATGCGAGTAAAAACATCCGGTAACTCCTTGGCAGAAAATTTATACATAAATATGCCGACGTTGTAACTGAATAAATCTAATGTTTCAATATCTTATTTTTGAAAAATAATTCATTCGTGTGGGACAAATATTCGACATGGTTGATATTTCTGATGGCGCGTTTTTGAATACGGAACAGTATATTAAGCAGATTTCTAGGTGCATTCCCCCACACAAGAACACCATAGTTATTAAGGTACGGAGTAATCAAAGTAGAATAAAGATTAAGCAGAATTTGACTTGGAAAAAAAAACTCTTCAATTTATTAAGAACATCCGTGTTTTTAGAAAGAGTATTACTTAATAACTGACGTGGGATTTCCAAGATAAATCACTATCAATAAAAAGCTCTACAAATTTTATGGTACTAACTTGATTTAATTCAATTTCTTTAAACTTAATGTTAAAAGGAAGGGTTTTAAGACTGTTGCTAAAAAGCATACAATGGGTTCTATCAATGTTAAGACAGTGACAATTTGTTGGCGTGTATCCAAGATTGCACAGACTTAAGTTCTTTATTCATTGTGTTAACGAGTATAAGGGTCTCTGTGTGTGTAAAAAAAAAAAAAAAGATTGGAGTCGTCATCAAAACATATAAAGGAAAAGAATTGGCGAGGAACTAGGAAGATCGTTAATGTACAAAATAAACAAAAGTGGGCCTAGTAAGGAGCCCTGTGGAACACCACATGAAATTAACTTTAACTGAGAATCACGGTCATTTATACTCACAAATTGTTTTCTGTTTGATAAATAATCTCGAAACCAGTCCAAAGCCTTCCCACGTATACCATAATGTCGTAGCTTGTAAATCAAAATATCGTGGTCAATTGTGTCGAAGGCCTTTGAAAAATCAAGAAAAACTACAATAGTGTGGGAGACATCATCTATAGCATGAGCAACTTTATGAGCAAGTTTATGGATAAACTGGGAGTTACAAAAAACTTCACACTTTTCGAGAAATTTGTGTGTGAGCGTATATACTAACCTTTCAAGAAGTTTTGGGATGAAGATGATTTGGGATGAAGATGATTTGGGATGAAGATGTGCAAGACTGTTCAGATGAGACATTGATTAATTTTCATTGGAAAGTGAACTTTTATGAAAGTGAACTTCAGATTTTGCAAACACACTCTTTCCAAAGATTTCCTTTTTTTAAGGGACAATGAAAAGAGCTATTATTTGCACGTCAGTGCATTCCGATACGTAGGTAAGTGTAAAAGCCTGAACATACAGCGAAACAGTTCCACGCATTTATAAACATACAACAGGTTCAAACCATTCCCCACACTGAGAGATGTCAGAAAACCAATGTCTGTATACTGTACGTTTCTGGCTCTCTCTCTCTCTGCTTTGAAAACACTGGCAACAAAATCTTTCATTATTTATTCAGCATAGTTTGTAATAGTCAACTGTACTGAAATGATTTGCAAAATCAAAAAATCATAAAGACAGCGATGCACTATCAACATTAATGATATGGCAGGTAAAAACGGATATTGGTCGACAGTTGGACAGAACTGATGAGTCAACTTCTTCTGCTGTGGCAATTTTAAGAAATTTGTGCAAATACCCGTGGTGAGAGATTAGTTAAATATAAAACACGAATTACCACTTTGAAAAGGCTTAAACTTTCAGCAAGTGTAAATCTTAAAGCAGAGTAACACATACAATTCTATTAAAAAAGTGTCAATGTCGTAACAGCATCTGCGATGGACATAACAACATTTTTTTTCTGGATGAAATAATATTCTATCGTGTCCACGAGACTTGCTACCTATGAGAGATTGTACAATGTGAAAAATTTCATGCGGGCTAGTTTGTCCCGATATTATAATATCTATATAAGTTTAAGGAAGAGTTTGATCAAAAGTTGTTAGTATTTTCTTTGTCGGTCCAACAATTTCAACCGATGTTTACAAAATAAGCATTCAAAGTAACTGCAATATTCCTGCATGAATTCTTAATATTGTAAACCTCATCATCATTGTGCTAGTAATAACTATCTTCTTATTCCGTAATTTGCAATAATCTGCCAAATTGAATGTTGAATATTCTTATTGTTTTCTATTGTATGTATAACATTTACAGAATTGCGGGATTAATAACGTTAATGTGTTAAGATAACGTTTATGAACATTACAACTATCTTGAGATGGCTGTTTAATAATCTTAAAATAATTTCCCCTGTGAATGGACATCAAAAGCCCTTTCATTATCCAAGGAAATTTTATACATTTACGACATTTTGCTCTAGCATAAAAGAATGTTTTTACCAAATAATACCAAAACTTCTGAATACAATTTTTATTTTCCTTGACAACATCTTTTGCTATTGCAACAACTATTGCTTCTGCGCTACCTCAAAATTAAATTAACGTAACGTTCTTTTTCTTTGTGCGCGTTGAGTATTCAGCAGCTTGGCGTTTATGGGGGAAATTGGTAAAATTTTGTAACTGTAAAAATAAAACCGTACGATATTCTAGAAGAAAAAAAATATTCCTTCAAAAAATATCATTGAGAAACATATGTTATTTAAAAATCTTCAATTGTAAGATAAAAAATAAACTGTTATGTGCATTTAATAAATTTCGATTTGACAAAATTAAACTTTTTCTATCTTCTGAATGCAAAATAATGTTACGTGCGATACATTTTGAATAATATCATGCTTTCGGACATGATCCATCGTCAGCAAGTTGTCTGTGAGCTGCTTGAAAAAAATATATATATCACTGGTATATCTCCATTGGATTTTTTTTTTCTCTTTCTCTCTGGTCTCTCTGTAATTTAAAGATTACCAATATTCCACCTACGGTGAGCCAACCTCATTACTATGCCAGTCCTCATGAAAGGTAATGTTAAGCTCTGATTGAAAAATAACTGAACATTTTTTTTTCACATTATAGTATCAACATGGCTGAACGTCTTTACTAGCAGCACCATAAGACACTAGGTTTTGAGGGCTTCAGGTACCGGTGAGTATGTTAGTCTACAATGGAAACAAATGGTGGATTGTTGTAAAATGAACAATAAAAGCGCTGAAAGGATAGAGTTGGCAGCTCAAGCAAACTCAAGAGATTGTTTGAAAATCTTGCTTTGGAAAGATCAGCAACACATTGCGGAAACACACGCACACACAAGCAAAGCGGCACGCCATATTATATGCCTCTACAGAACCTGTTGTATTAGCACATACAAACACCTTGGATATACAGAAATAATGGTAATGCGCAATACTATCGTAATTTGGGATTGTACCTTTTCATGAGATAAGAGACAATATTCTATCATTATTCTTCCTTTGCCCCTACCCCACCACAACACGTCTTCATCGTCGTCGTCAGGATGAGTCATCAAATCTCGTGTGAAAATATAGTTTACATAGTAACAGTCGCCTGTCACATGCACTGACAAACATAAACAGAAATAAACATAACAAATTATTCAGACAAACGTTTATTCTAGCGACGAAATGTCGCGTAAATCTTACAAAAATCTTATATATTATCCATAGTCCTGACATGACGTACCTGACATGATGTTGCTAAGGCGGTGGCTATTGAGAGGAAATTGTCGTCCAGGAAAGGGCATTCCAAACTGAAACTTAACAGACCTCTCAGAGTGAATACCCATCGGGCTAAGTCATCCCCCATTGAGAAGTGATGTTTAGAACTGTCATACCACCTGTCTAAAGACAACTTCATATCTTGTATCTGGAGGAAGGGAACAACAGCAATAACAAGAAACAAACCAAAAATATCATGACGTTAATGTCGAAACTAATGAATGATTTTTTTTTCATTTTTTTCTACACAAATACAATGTTCATGCAGAAACTTGATAACCAAAGAAGCAAGGTAACGTAAGAAGTACAAACTTTTATCATAACTGTATTGCAAGGTCTGTATCACGATTTTCTAGTTTAGAGTACGTATTCTTTGGTACAAGAAGATAATGCCAAACTAGGGTCAGTCACAAGAATATCATGATATGCCTCCATGTGGATTACAATAGTCCCAAAAATGTCTACATGACTACTCACAAAAAAAAAAAAAAAAAAAAAAATGCAGAACACAGAACATATTATAGCAGGTTTCAGGAGCAGTAGTTTCCCTTTCTGTCACCTTGGCTTGATTGGTTGTTTGTTGAAC